>NW_026961500.1:300000-490586 GCF_963924245.1 Chroicocephalus ridibundus
CGATTACCTCTTTGCTAACATTCTCTTCAGAGCTGCAGTGAAACCATGAACCACGTGGAGAAGGCACCCACACTGAAAGTGCCTGGAAGGAACGTTGGGGCTTCTTCTCAGTGTCTCTGATATAGGGTTTCACTGTCCCGGGAAACTCTCTGCTAACACCCTGCAGAGCGCTGTGCCCAATATACAGAAACGTCTTGCGGTATCTCCTACAGGGAAAGTGCCAGGAGGGAAAAGTGAGGATTATGTTTAGACTTTCTCGGAACTGCTTCAAATCAACTAGATATCTTTGTGCTGTAAATCTCCCAACAGCCAAATGTAAAAGCAGCAAACATCTCGCTGTATGTCCCACATCCAAAGTGCCAAGAGAGAGCTTGCTCTCCCTGTCTTTGAGTACTGTTTGCGCTGTCCCGATTACCTCTTTGCTAACATTCTCTTCAGAGCTGCAGTGAAACCAGGAACCACGTGGAGAAGGCACCCACACTGAAAGTGCCTGGAAGGAACGTTGGGGCTTCTTCTCAGTGTCTCTGATATAGGGTTTCACTGTCCCGGGAAACTCTCTGCTAACACCCTGCAGAGCGCTGTGCCCAATATACAGAAACGTCTTGCGGTATCTCCTACAGGGAAAGTGCCAGGAGGGAAAAGTGAGGATTATGTTTAGACTTTCTCGGAACTGCTTCAAATCAACTAGATATCTTTGTGCTGTAAATCTCCCAACAGCCAAATGTAAAAGCAGCAAACATCTCGCTGTATGTCCCACATCCAAAGTGCCAAGAGAGAGCTTGCTCTCCCTGTCTTTGAGTACTGTTTGTGCTGTCCCGATTACCTCTTTGCTAACATTCTCTTCAGAGCTGCAGTGAAACCAGGAACCACGTGGAGAAGGCACCCACACTGAAAGTGCCTGGAAGGAACGTTGGGGCTTCTTCTCAGTGTCTCTGATATAGGGTTTCACTGTCCCGGGAAACTCTCTGCTAACACCCTGCAGAGCGCTGTGCCCAATATACAGAAACGTCTTGCGGTATCCCCTACAGGGAAAGTGCCAGGAGGGAAAAGTGAGGATTATGTTTAGACTTTCTCGGAACTGCTTCAAATCAACTAGATATCTTTGTGCTGTAAATCTCCCAACAGCCAAATGTAAAAGCAGCAAACATCTCGCTGTATGTCCCACATCCAAAGTGCCAAGAGAGAGCTTGCTCTCCCTGTCTTTGAGTACTGTTTGCACTGTCCCGATTACCTCTTTGCTAACATTCTCTTCAGAGCTGCTGTGAAACCAGGAACCACGTGGAGAAGGCACCCACACTGAAAGTGCCTGGAGGGAACATTGGGGCTTCTTCTCAGTGTCTCTGATATAGGGTTTCACTGTCCCGGGAAACTCTCTGCTAACACCCTGCAGAGCGCTGTGCCCAATATACAGAAACGTCTTGCGGTATCTCCTACAGGGAAAGTGCCAGGAGGGAAAAGTGAGGATTATGTTTAGACTTTCTCGGAACTGCTTCAAATCAACTAGATATCTTTGTGCTGTAAATCTCCCAACAGCCAAATGTAAAAGCAGCAAACATCTCGCTGTATGTCCCACATCCAAAGTGCCAAGAGAGAGCTTGCTCTCCCTGTCTTTGAGTACTGTTTGCGCTGTCCCGATTACCTCTTTGCTAACATTCTCTTCAGAGCTGCAGTGAAACCAGGAACCACGTGGAGAAGGCACCCACACTGAAAGTGCCTGGAAGGAACGTTGGGGCTTCTTCTCAGTGTCTCTGATATAGGGTTTCACTGTCCCGGGAAACTCTCTGCTAACACCCTGCAGAGCGCTGTGCCCAATATACAGAAATGTCTTGCGGTATCCCCTACAGGGAAAGTGCCAGGAGGGAAAAGTGAGGATTATGCTTAGACTTTCTCGGAACTGCTTCAAATCAACTAGATATCTTTGTGCTGTAAATCTCCCAACAGCCAAACGCAAAAGCAGCAAACATCTCGCTGTATGTCCCACATCCAAAGTGCCAAGAGAGTAATGTAGAGCTTGCTCTCCCTGTCTTTGAGTACTGTTTGCACTGTCCCGATTACCTCTTTGCTAACATTCTCTTCAGAGCTGCAGTGAAACCAGGAACCACGTGGAGAAGGCACCCACACTGAAAGTGCCTGGAGGGAACATTGGGGCTTCTTCTCAGTGTCTCTGATATAGGGTTTCACTGTCCCGGGAAACTCTCTCCTAACACCCTGCAGAGCGCTGTGCCCAATATACAGAAACGTCTTGCGGTATCTCCTACAGGGAAAGTGCCAGGAGGGAAAAGTGAGGATTATGTTTAGACTTTCTCGGAACTGCTTCAAATCAACTAGATATCTTTGTGCTGTAAATCTCCCAACAGCCAAATGTAAAAGCAGCAAACATCTCGCTGTATGTCCCACATCCACAGTGCCAAGAGAGAGCTTGCTCTCCCTGTCTTTGAGTACTGTTTGCACTGTCCCGATTACCTCTTTGCTAACATTCTCTTCAGAGCTGCAGTGAAACCAGGAACCACGTGGAGAAGGCACCCACACTGAAAGTGCCTGGAGGGAACATTGGGGCTTCTTCTCAGTGTCTCTGATATAGGGTTTCACTGTCCCGGGAAACTCTCTGCTAACACCCTGCAGAGCGCTGTGCCCAATATACAGAAACGTCTTGCGGTATCTCCTACAGGGAAAGTGCCAGGAGGGAAAAGTGAGGATTATGTTTAGACTTTCTCGGAACTGCTTCAAATCAACTAGATATCTTTGTGCTGTAAATCTCCCAACAGCCAAATGTAAAAGCAGCAAACATCTCGCTGTATGTCCCACATCCACAGTGCCAAGAGAGAGCTTGCTCTCCCTGTCTTTGAGTACTGTTTGCACTGTCCCGATTACCTCTTTGCTAACATTCTCTTCAGAGCTGCAGTGAAACCAGGAACCACGTGGAGAAGGCACCCACACTGAAAGTGCCTGGAAGGAACGTTGGGGCTTCTTCTCAGTGTCTCTGATATAGGGTTTCACTGTCCCGGGAAACTCTCTGCTAACACCCTGCAGAGCGCTGTGCCCAATATACAGAAACGTCTTGCGGTATCTCCTACAGGGAAAGTGCCAGGAGGGAAAAGTGAGGATTATGTTTAGACTTTCTCGGAACTGCTTCAAATCAACTAGATATCTTTGTGCTGTAAATCTCCCAACAGCCAAATGTAAAAGCAGCAAACATCTCGCTGTATGTCCCACATCCAAAGTGCCAAGAGAGAGCTTGCTCTCCCTGTCTTTGAGTACTGTTTGCACTGTCCCGATTACGTCTTTGCTAACATTCTCTTCAGAGCTGCAGTGAAACCAGGAACCACGTGGAGAAGGCACCCACACTGAAAGTGCCTGGAGGGAACATTGGGGCTTCTTCTCAGTGTCTCTGATATAGGGTTTCACTGTCCCGGGAAACTCTCTGCTAACACCCTGCACAGCGCTGTGCCCAATATACAGAAACGTCTTGCGGTATCTCCTACAGGGAAAGTGCCAGGAGGGAAAAGTGAGGATTATGTTTAGACTTTCTCGGAACTGCTTCAAATCAACTAGATATCTTTGTGCTGTAAATCTCCCAACAGCCAAATGTAAAAGCAGCAAACATCTCGCTGTATGTCCCACATCCAAAGTGCCAAGAGAGAGCTTGCTCTCCCTGTCTTTGAGTACTGTTTGCACTGTCCCGATTACCTCTTTGCTAACATTCTCTTCAGAGCTGCAGTGAAACCAGGAACCACGTGGAGAAGGCACCCACACTGAAAGTGCCTGGAAGGAACGTTGGGGCTTCTTCTCAGTGTCTCTGATATAGGGTTTCACTGTCCCGGGAAACTCTCTGCTAACACCCTGCAGAGCGCTGTGCCCAATATACAGAAACGTCTTGCGGTATCCCCTACAGGGAAAGTGCCAGGAGGGAAAAGTGAGGATTATGCTTAGACTTTCTCGGAACTGCTTCAAATCAACTAGATATCTTTGTGCTGTAAATCTCCCAACAGCCAAACGCAAAAGCAGCAAACATCTCGCTGTATGTCCCACATCCAAAGTGCCAAGAGAGTAATGTAGAGCTTGCTCTCCCTGTCTTTGAGTACTGTTTGCACTGTCCCGATTACCTCTTTGCTAACATTCTCTTCAGAGCTGCAGTGAAACCAGGAACCACGTGGAGAAGGCACCCACACTGAAAGTGCCTGGAGGGAACATTGGGGCTTCTTCTCAGTGTCTCTGATACAGGGTTTCACTGTCCCGGGAAACTCTCTGCTAACACCCTGCAGAGCGCTGTGCCCAATATACAGAAACGTCTTGCGGTATCTCCTACAGGGAAAGTGCCAGGAGGGAAAAGTGAGGATTATGTTTAGACTTTCTCGGAACTGCTTCAAATCAACTAGATATCTTTGTGCTGTAAATCTCCCAACAGCCAAATGTAAAAGCAGCAAACATCTCGCTGTATGTCCCACATCCACAGTGCCAAGAGAGAGCTTGCTCTCCCTGTCTTTGAGTACTGTTTGCACTGTCCCGATTACCTCTTTGCTAACATTCTCTTCAGAGCTGCTGTGAAACCAGGAACCACGTGGAGAAGGCACCCACACTGAAAGTGCCTGGAGGGAACATTGGGGCTTCTTCTCAGTGTCTCTGATATAGGGTTTCACTGTCCCGGGAAACTCTCTGCTAACACCCTGCAGAGCGCTGTGCCCAATATACAGAAACGTCTTGCGGTATCTCCTACAGGGAAAGTGCCAGGAGGGAAAAGTGAGGATTATGTTTAGACTTTCTCGGAACTGCTTCAAATCAACTAGATATCTTTGTGCTGTAAATCTCCCAACAGCCAAATGTAAAAGCAGCAAACATCTCGCTGTATGTCCCACATCCAAAGTGCCAAGAGAGAGCTTGCTCTCCCTGTCTTTGAGTACTGTTTGCGCTGTCCCGATTACCTCTTTGCTAACATTCTCTTCAGAGCTGCAGTGAAACCAGGAACCACGTGGAGAAGGCACCCACACTGAAAGTGCCTGGAAGGAACGTTGGGGCTTCTTCTCAGTGTCTCTGATATAGGGTTTCACTGTCCCGGGAAACTCTCTGCTAACACCCTGCAGAGCGCTGTGCCCAATATACAGAAATGTCTTGCGGTATCCCCTACAGGGAAAGTGCCAGGAGGGAAAAGTGAGGATTATGCTTAGACTTTCTCGGAACTGCTTCAAATCAACTAGATATCTTTGTGCTGTAAATCTCCCAACAGCCAAACGCAAAAGCAGCAAACATCTCGCTGTATGTCCCACATCCAAAGTGCCAAGAGAGTAATGTAGAGCTTGCTCTCCCTGTCTTTGAGTACTGTTTGCACTGTCCCGATTACCTCTTTGCTAACATTCTCTTCAGAGCTGCAGTGAAACCAGGAACCACGTGGAGAAGGCACCCACACTGAAAGTGCCTGGAGGGAACATTGGGGCTTCTTCTCAGTGTCTCTGATATAGGGTTTCACTGTCCCGGGAAACTCTCTCCTAACACCCTGCAGAGCGCTGTGCCCAATATACAGAAACGTCTTGCGGTATCTCCTACAGGGAAAGTGCCAGGAGGGAAAAGTGAGGATTATGTTTAGACTTTCTCGGAACTGCTTCAAATCAACTAGATATCTTTGTGCTGTAAATCTCCCAACAGCCAAATGTAAAAGCAGCAAACATCTCGCTGTATGTCCCACATCCACAGTGCCAAGAGAGAGCTTGCTCTCCCTGTCTTTGAGTACTGTTTGCACTGTCCCGATTACCTCTTTGCTAACATTCTCTTCAGAGCTGCAGTGAAACCAGGAACCACGTGGAGAAGGCACCCACACTGAAAGTGCCTGGAGGGAACATTGGGGCTTCTTCTCAGTGTCTCTGATATAGGGTTTCACTGTCCCGGGAAACTCTCTGCTAACACCCTGCAGAGCGCTGTGCCCAATATACAGAAACGTCTTGCGGTATCTCCTACAGGGAAAGTGCCAGGAGGGAAAAGTGAGGATTATGTTTAGACTTTCTCGGAACTGCTTCAAATCAACTAGATATCTTTGTGCTGTAAATCTCCCAACAGCCAAATGTAAAAGCAGCAAACATCTCGCTGTATGTCCCACATCCACAGTGCCAAGAGAGAGCTTGCTCTCCCTGTCTTTGAGTACTGTTTGCACTGTCCCGATTACCTCTTTGCTAACATTCTCTTCAGAGCTGCAGTGAAACCAGGAACCACGTGGAGAAGGCACCCACACTGAAAGTGCCTGGAAGGAACGTTGGGGCTTCTTCTCAGTGTCTCTGATATAGGGTTTCACTGTCCCGGGAAACTCTCTGCTAACACCCTGCAGAGCGCTGTGCCCAATATACAGAAACGTCTTGCGGTATCTCCTACAGGGAAAGTGCCAGGAGGGAAAAGTGAGGATTATGTTTAGACTTTCTCGGAACTGCTTCAAATCAACTAGATATCTTTGTGCTGTAAATCTCCCAACAGCCAAATGTAAAAGCAGCAAACATCTCGCTGTATGTCCCACATCCAAAGTGCCAAGAGAGAGCTTGCTCTCCCTGTCTTTGAGTACTGTTTGCACTGTCCCGATTACGTCTTTGCTAACATTCTCTTCAGAGCTGCAGTGAAACCAGGAACCACGTGGAGAAGGCACCCACACTGAAAGTGCCTGGAGGGAACATTGGGGCTTCTTCTCAGTGTCTCTGATATAGGGTTTCACTGTCCCGGGAAACTCTCTGCTAACACCCTGCACAGCGCTGTGCCCAATATACAGAAACGTCTTGCGGTATCTCCTACAGGGAAAGTGCCAGGAGGGAAAAGTGAGGATTATGTTTAGACTTTCTCGGAACTGCTTCAAATCAACTAGATATCTTTGTGCTGTAAATCTCCCAACAGCCAAATGTAAAAGCAGCAAACATCTCGCTGTATGTCCCACATCCAAAGTGCCAAGAGAGAGCTTGCTCTCCCTGTCTTTGAGTACTGTTTGCACTGTCCCGATTACCTCTTTGCTAACATTCTCTTCAGAGCTGCAGTGAAACCAGGAACCACGTGGAGAAGGCACCCACACTGAAAGTGCCTGGAAGGAACGTTGGGGCTTCTTCTCAGTGTCTCTGATATAGGGTTTCACTGTCCCGGGAAACTCTCTGCTAACACCCTGCAGAGCGCTGTGCCCAATATACAGAAACGTCTTGCGGTATCCCCTACAGGGAAAGTGCCAGGAGGGAAAAGTGAGGATTATGCTTAGACTTTCTCGGAACTGCTTCAAATCAACTAGATATCTTTGTGCTGTAAATCTCCCAACAGCCAAACGCAAAAGCAGCAAACATCTCGCTGTATGTCCCACATCCAAAGTGCCAAGAGAGAGCTTGCTCTCCCTGTCTTTGAGTACTGTTTGCACTGTCCCGATTACCTCTTTGCTAACATTCTCTTCAGAGCTGCTGTGAAACCAGGAACCACGTGGAGAAGGCACCCACACTGAAAGTGCCTGGAGGGAACATTGGGGCTTCTTCTCAGTGTCTCTGATACAGGGTTTCACTGTCCCGGGAAACTCTCTGCTAACACCCTGCAGAGCGCTGTGCCCAATATACAGAAACGTCTTGCGGTATCTCCTACAGGGAAAGTGCCAGGAGGGAAAAGTGAGGATTATGTTTAGACTTTCTCGGAACTGCTTCAAATCAACTAGATATCTTTGTGCTGTAAATCTCCCAACAGCCAAATGTAAAAGCAGCAAACATCTCGCTGTATGTCCCACATCCAAAGTGCCAAGAGAGAGCTTGCTCTCCCTGTCTTTGAGTACTGTTTGCGCTGTCCCGATTACCTCTTTGCTAACATTCTCTTCAGAGCTGCAGTGAAACCAGGAACCACGTGGAGAAGGCACCCACACTGAAAGTGCCTGGAGGGAACATTGGGGCTTCTTCTCAGTGTCTCTGATATAGGGTTTCACTGTCCCGGGAAACTCTCTGCTAACACCCTGCAGAGCGCTGTGCCCAATATACAGAAATGTCTTGCGGTATCCCCTACAGGGAAAGTGCCAGGAGGGAAAAGTGAGGATTATGCTTAGACTTTCTCGGAACTGCTTCAAATCAACTAGATATCTTTGTGCTGTAAATCTCCCAACAGCCAAACGCAAAAGCAGCAAACATCTCGCTGTATGTCCCACATCCAAAGTGCCAAGAGAGAGCTTGCTCTCCCTGTCTTTGAGTACTGTTTGCACTGTCCCGATTACCTCTTTGCTAACATTCTCTTCAGAGCTGCTGTGAAACCAGGAACCACGTGGAGAAGGCACCCACACTGAAAGTGCCTGGAGGGAACATTGGGGCTTCTTCTCAGTGTCTCTGATATAGGGTTTCACTATCCCGGGAAACTCTCTGCTAACACCCTGCAGAGCGCTGTGCCCAATATACAGAAACGTCTTGCGGTATCTCCTACAGGGAAAGTGCCAGGAGGGAAAAGTGAGGATTATGTTTAGACTTTCTCGGAACTGCTTCAAATCAACTAGATATCTTTGTGCTGTAAATCTCCCAACAGCCAAATGTAAAAGCAGCAAACATCTCGCTGTATGTCCCACATCCAAAGTGCCAAGAGAGAGCTTGCTCTCCCTGTCTTTGAGTACTGTTTGCGCTGTCCCGATTACCTCTTTGCTAACATTCTCTTCAGAGCTGCAGTGAAACCAGGAACCACGTGGAGAAGGCACCCACACTGAAAGTGCCTGGAAGGAACGTTGGGGCTTCTTCTCAGTGTCTCTGATATAGGGTTTCACTATCCCGGGAAACTCTCTGCTAACACCCTGCAGAGCGCTGTGCCCAATATACAGAAACGTCTTGCGGTATCTCCTACAGGGAAAGTGCCAGGAGGGAAAAGTGAGGATTATGTTTAGACTTTCTCGGAACTGCTTCAAATCAACTAGATATCTTTGTGCTGTAAATCTCCCAACAGCCAAATGTAAAAGCAGCAAACATCTCGCTGTATGTCCCACATCCAAAGTGCCAAGAGAGAGCTTGCTCTCCCTGTCTTTGAGTACTGTTTGCACTGTCCCGATTACCTCTTTGCTAACATTCTCTTCAGAGCTGCAGTGAAACCAGGAACCACGTGGAGAAGGCACCCACACTGAAAGTGCCTGGAAGGAACGTTGGGGCTTCTTCTCAGTGTCTCTGATATAGGGTTTCACTGTCCCGGGAAACTCTCTGCTAACACCCTGCAGAGCGCTGTGCCCAATATACAGAAACGTCTTGCGGTATCTCCTACAGGGAAAGTGCCAGGAGGGAAAAGTGAGGATTATGTTTAGACTTTCTCGGAACTGCTTCAAATCAACTAGATATCTTTGTGCTGTAAATCTCCCAACAGCCAAATGTAAAAGCAGCAAACATCTCGCTGTATGTCCCACATCCAAAGTGCCAAGAGAGAGCTTGCTCTCCCTGTCTTTGAGTACTGTTTGTGCTGTCCCGATTACCTCTTTGCTAACATTCTCTTCAGAGCTGCAGTGAAACCAGGAACCACGTGGAGAAGGCACCCACACTGAAAGTGCCTGGAAGGAACGTTGGGGCTTCTTCTCAGTGTCTCTGATATAGGGTTTCACTGTCCCGGGAAACTCTCTGCTAACACCCTGCAGAGCGCTGTGCCCAATATACAGAAACGTCTTGCGGTATCTCCTACAGGGAAAGTGCCAGGAGGGAAAAGTGAGGATTATGTTTAGACTTTCTCGGAACTGCTTCAAATCAACTAGATATCTTTGTGCTGTAAATCTCCCAACAGCCAAATGTAAAAGCAGCAAACATCTCGCTGTATGTCCCACATCCAAAGTGCCAAGAGAGAGCTTGCTCTCCCTGTCTTTGAGTACTGTTTGCACTGTCCCGATTACCTCTTTGCTAACATTCTCTTCAGAGCTGCAGTGAAACCAGGAACCACGTGGAGAAGGCACCCACACTGAAAGTGCCTGGAAGGAACGTTGGGGCTTCTTCTCAGTGTCTCTGATATAGGGTTTCACTGTCCCGGGAAACTCTCTGCTAACACCCTGCAGAGCGCTGTGCCCAATATACAGAAACGTCTTGCGGTATCTCCTACAGGGAAAGTGCCAGGAGGGAAAAGTGAGGATTATGCTTAGACTTTCTCGGAACTGCTTCAAATCAACTAGATATCTTTGTGCTGTAAATCTCCCAACAGCCAAACGCAAAAGCAGCAAACATCTCGCTGTATGTCCCACATCCAAAGTGCCAAGAGAGAGCTTGCTCTCCCTGTCTTTGAGTACTGTTTGCGCTGTCCCGATTACCTCTTTGCTAACATTCTCTTCAGAGCTGCAGTGAAACCAGGAACCACGTGGAGAAGGCACCCACACTGAAAGTGCCTGGAAGGAACGTTGGGGCTTCTTCTCAGTGTCTCTGATATAGGGTTTCACTGTCCCGGGAAACTCTCTGCTAACACCCTGCAGAGCGCTGTGCCCAATATACAGAAACGTCTTGCGGTATCTCCTACAGGGAAAGTGCCAGGAGGGAAAAGTGAGGATTATGTTTAGACTTTCTCGGAACTGCTTCAAATCAACTAGATATCTTTGTGCTGTAAATCTCCCAACAGCCAAATGTAAAAGCAGCAAACATCTCGCTGTATGTCCCACATCCAAAGTGCCAAGAGAGAGCTTGCTCTCCCTGTCTTTGAGTACTGTTTGCGCTGTCCCGATTACCTCTTTGCTAACATTCTCTTCAGAGCTGCAGTGAAACCAGGAACCACGTGGAGAAGGCACCCACACTGAAAGTGCCTGGAGGGAACATTGGGGCTTCTTCTCAATGTCTCTGATATAGGGTTTCACTGTCCCGGGAAACTCTCTGCTAACACCCTGCAGAGCGCTGTGCCCAATATACAGAAACGTCTTGCGGTATCTCCTACAGGGAAAGTGCCAGGAGGGAAAAGTGAGGATTATGTTTAGACTTTCTCGGAACTGCTTCAAATCAACTAGATATCTTTGTGCTGTAAATCTCCCAACAGCCAAATGTAAAAGCAGCAAACATCTCGCTGTATGTCCCACATCCAAAGTGCCAAGAGAGAGCTTGCTCTCCCTGTCTTTGAGTACTGTTTGCACTGTCCCGATTACCTCTTTGCTAACATTCTCTTCAGAGCTGCAGTGAAACCAGGAACCACGTGGAGAAGGCACCCACACTGAAAGTGCCTGGAAGGAACGTTGGGGCTTCTTCTCAGTGTCTCTGATATAGGGTTTCACTGTCCCGGGAAACTCTCTGCTAACACCCTGCAGAGCGCTGTGCCCAATACACAGAAACGTCTTGCGGTATCTCCTACAGGGAAAGTGCCAGGAGGGAAAAGTGAGGATTATGTTTAGACTTTCTTGGAACTGCTTCAAATCAACTAGATATCTTTGTGCTGTAAATCTCCCAACAGCCAAATGTAAAAGCAGCAAACATCTCGCTGTATGTCCCACATCCAAAGTGCCAAGAGAGAGCTTGCTCTCCCTGTCTTTGAGTACTGTTTGCACTGTCCCGATTACCTCTTTGCTAACATTCTCTTCAGAGCTGCAGTGAAACCAGGAACCACGTGGAGAAGGCACCCACACTGAAAGTGCCTGGAAGGAACGTTGGGGCTTCTTCTCAGTGTCTCTGATATAGGGTTTCACTGTCCCGGGAAACTCTCTGCTAACACCCTGCAGAGCGCTGTGCCCAATATACAGAAACGTCTTGCGGTATCTCCTACAGGGAAAGTGCCAGGAGGGAAAAGTGAGGATTATGTTTAGACTTTCTCGGAACTGCTTCAAATCAACTAGATATCTTTGTGCTGTAAATCTCCCAACAGCCAAATGTAAAAGCAGCAAACATCTCGCTGTATGTCCCACATCCAAAGTGCCAAGAGAGAGCTTGCTCTCCCTGTCTTTGAGTACTGTTTGTGCTGTCCCGATTACCTCTTTGCTAACATTCTCTTCAGAGCTGCAGTGAAACCAGGAACCACGTGGAGAAGGCACCCACACTGAAAGTGCCTGGAAGGAACGTTGGGGCTTCTTCTCAGTGTCTCTGATATAGGGTTTCACTGTCCCGGGAAACTCTCTGCTAACACCCTGCAGAGCGCTGTGCCCAATATACAGAAACGTCTTGCGGTATCTCCTACAGGGAAAGTGCCAGGAGGGAAAAGTGAGGATTATGTTTAGACTTTCTCGGAACTGCTTCAAATCAACTAGATATCTTTGTGCTGTAAATCTCCCAACAGCCAAATGTAAAAGCAGCAAACATCTCGCTGTATGTCCCACATCCAAAGTGCCAAGAGAGAGCTTGCTCTCCCTGTCTTTGAGTACTGTTTGCACTGTCCCGATTACCTCTTTGCTAACATTCTCTTCAGAGCTGCAGTGAAACCAGGAACCACGTGGAGAAGGCACCCACACTGAAAGTGCCTGGAAGGAACGTTGGGGCTTCTTCTCAGTGTCTCTGATATAGGGTTTCACTGTCCCGGGAAACTCTCTGCTAACACCCTGCAGAGCGCTGTGCCCAATATACAGAAACGTCTTGCGGTATCTCCTACAGGGAAAGTGCCAGGAGGGAAAAGTGAGGATTATGCTTAGACTTTCTCGGAACTGCTTCAAATCAACTAGATATCTTTGTGCTGTAAATCTCCCAACAGCCAAACGCAAAAGCAGCAAACATCTCGCTGTATGTCCCACATCCAAAGTGCCAAGAGAGAGCTTGCTCTCCCTGTCTTTGAGTACTGTTTGCGCTGTCCCGATTACCTCTTTGCTAACATTCTCTTCAGAGCTGCAGTGAAACCAGGAACCACGTGGAGAAGGCACCCACACTGAAAGTGCCTGGAAGGAACGTTGGGGCTTCTTCTCAGTGTCTCTGATATAGGGTTTCACTGTCCCGGGAAACTCTCTGCTAACACCCTGCAGAGCGCTGTGCCCAATATACAGAAACGTCTTGCGGTATCTCCTACAGGGAAAGTGCCAGGAGGGAAAAGTGAGGATTATGTTTAGACTTTCTCGGAACTGCTTCAAATCAACTAGATATCTTTGTGCTGTAAATCTCCCAACAGCCAAATGTAAAAGCAGCAAACATCTCGCTGTATGTCCCACATCCAAAGTGCCAAGAGAGAGCTTGCTCTCCCTGTCTTTGAGTACTGTTTGCGCTGTCCCGATTACCTCTTTGCTAACATTCTCTTCAGAGCTGCAGTGAAACCAGGAACCACGTGGAGAAGGCACCCACACTGAAAGTGCCTGGAGGGAACATTGGGGCTTCTTCTCAATGTCTCTGATATAGGGTTTCACTGTCCCGGGAAACTCTCTGCTAACACCCTGCAGAGCGCTGTGCCCAATATACAGAAACGTCTTGCGGTATCTCCTACAGGGAAAGTGCCAGGAGGGAAAAGTGAGGATTATGTTTAGACTTTCTCGGAACTGCTTCAAATCAACTAGATATCTTTGTGCTGTAAATCTCCCAACAGCCAAATGTAAAAGCAGCAAACATCTCGCTGTATGTCCCACATCCAAAGTGCCAAGAGAGAGCTTGCTCTCCCTGTCTTTGAGTACTGTTTGCACTGTCCCGATTACCTCTTTGCTAACATTCTCTTCAGAGCTGCAGTGAAACCAGGAACCACGTGGAGAAGGCACCCACACTGAAAGTGCCTGGAAGGAACGTTGGGGCTTCTTCTCAGTGTCTCTGATATAGGGTTTCACTGTCCCGGGAAACTCTCTGCTAACACCCTGCAGAGCGCTGTGCCCAATACACAGAAACGTCTTGCGGTATCTCCTACAGGGAAAGTGCCAGGAGGGAAAAGTGAGGATTATGTTTAGACTTTCTTGGAACTGCTTCAAATCAACTAGATATCTTTGTGCTGTAAATCTCCCAACAGCCAAATGTAAAAGCAGCAAACATCTCGCTGTATGTCCCACATCCAAAGTGCCAAGAGAGAGCTTGCTCTCCCTGTCTTTGAGTACTGTTTGCACTGTCCCGATTACCTCTTTGCTAACATTCTCTTCAGAGCTGCAGTGAAACCAGGAACCACGTGGAGAAGGCACCCACACTGAAAGTGCCTGGAAGGAACGTTGGGGCTTCTTCTCAGTGTCTCTGATATAGGGTTTCACTGTCCCGGGAAACTCTCTGCTAACACCCTGCAGAGCGCTGTGCCCAATACACAGAAACGTCTTGCGGTATCTCCTACAGGGAAAGTGCCAGGAGGGAAAAGTGAGGATTATGTTTAGACTTTCTTGGAACTGCTTCAAATCAACTAGATATCTTTGTGCTGTAAATCTCCCAACAGCCAAATGTAAAAGCAGCAAACATCTCGCTGTATGTCCCACATCCAAAGTGCCAAGAGAGAGCTTGCTCTCCCTGTCTTTGAGTACTGTTTGCACTGTCCCGATTACCTCTTTGCTAACATTCTCTTCAGAGCTGCAGTGAAACCAGGAACCACGTGGAGAAGGCACCCACACTGAAAGTGCCTGGAGGGAACATTGGGGCTTCTTCTCAGTGTCTCTGATGTCGGGTTTCACTGTCCCGGGAAACTCTCTGCTAACACCCTGCAGAGCGCTGTGCCCAATATACAGAAACGTCTTGCGGTATCTCCTACAGGGAAAGTGCCAGGAGGGAAAAGTGAGGATTATGTTTAGACTTTCTCGGAACTGCTTCAAATCAACTAGATATCTTTGTGCTGTAAATCTCCCAACAGCCAAATGTAAAAGCAGCAAACATCTCGCTGTATGTCCCACATCCAAAGTGCCAAGAGAGAGCTTGCTCTCCCTGTCTTTGAGTACTGTTTGCGCTGTCCCGATTACCTCTTTGCTAACATTCTCTTCAGAGCTGCAGTGAAACCAGGAACCACGTGGAGAAGGCACCCACACTGAAAGTGCCTGGAAGGAACGTTGGGGCTTCTTCTCAGTGTCTCTGATATAGGGTTTCACTGTCCCGGGAAACTCTCTGCTAACACCCTGCAGAGCGCTGTGCCCAATATACAGAAACGTCTTGCGGTATCTCCTACAGGGAAAGTGCCAGGAGGGAAAAGTGAGGATTATGTTTAGACTTTCTCGGAACTGCTTCAAATCAACTAGATATCTTTGTGCTGTAAATCTCCCAACAGCTAAATGTAAAAGCAGCAAACATCTCGCTGTATGTCCCACATCCAAAGTGCCAAGAGAGAGCTTGCTCTCCCTGTCTTTGAGTACTGTTTGCGCTGTCCCGATTACCTCTTTGCTAACATTCTCTTCAGAGCTGCAGTGAAACCAGGAACCACGTGGAGAAGGCACCCACACTGAAAGTGCCTGGAAGGAACGTTGGGGCTTCTTCTCAGTGTCTCTGATATAGGGTTTCACTGTCCCGGGAAACTCTCTGCTAACACCCTGCAGAGCGCTGTGCCCAATATACAGAAACGTCTTGCGGTATCTCCTACAGGGAAAGTGCCAGGAGGGAAAAGTGAGGATTATGTTTAGTCTTTCTCGGAACTGCTTCAAATCAACTAGATATCTTTGTGCTGTAAATCTCCCAACAGCCAAATGTAAAAGCAGCAAACATCTCGCTGTATGTCCCACATCCAAAGTGCCAAGAGAGAGCTTGCTCTCCCTGTCTTTGAGTACTGTTTGCGCTGTCCCGATTACCTCTTTGCTAACATTCTCTTCAGAGCTGCAGTGAAACCAGGAACCACGTGGAGAAGGCACCCACACTGAAAGTGCCTGGAAGGAACGTTGGGGCTTCTTCTCAGTGTCTCTGATATAGGGTTTCACTGTCCCGGGAAACTCTCTGCTAACACCCTGCAGAGCGCTGTGCCCAATATACAGAAACGTCTTGCGGTATCTCCTACAGGGAAAGTGCCAGGAGGGAAAAGTGAGGATTATGTTTAGACTTTCTCGGAACTGCTTCAAATCAACTAGATATCTTTGTGCTGTAAATCTCCCAACAGCCAAATGTAAAAGCAGCAAACATCTCGCTGTATGTCCCACATCCAAAGTGCCAAGAGAGAGCTTGCTCTCCCTGTCTTTGAGTACTGTTTGCACTGTCCCGATTACCTCTTTGCTAACATTCTCTTCAGAGCTGCAGTGAAACCAGGAACCACGTGGAGAAGGCACCCACACTGAAAGTGCCTGGAAGGAACGTTGGGGCTTCTTCTCAGTGTCTCTGATATAGGGTTTCACTGTCCCGGGAAACTCTCTGCTAACACCCTGCAGAGCGCTGTGCCCAATATACAGAAATGTCTTGCGGTGTCCCCTGCAGGGAAAGTGCCAGGAGGGAAAAGTGAGGATTATGTTTAGACTTTCTCGGAACTGCTTCAAATCAACTAGATATCTTTGTGCTGTAAATCTCCCAACAGCCAAACGCAAAAGCAGCAAACATCTCGCTGTATGTCCCACATCCAAAGTGCCAAGAGAGTAATGTAGAGCTTGCTCTCCCTGTCTTTGAGTACTGTTTGCGCTGTCCCGATTACCTCTTTGCTAACATTCTCTTCAGAGCTGCAGTGAAACCAGGAACCACGTGAAGAAGGCACCCACACTGAAAGTGCCTGGAAGGAACGTTGGGGCTTCTTCTCAGTGTCTCTGATATAGGGTTTCACTGTCCCGGGAAACTCTCTGCTAACACCCTGCAGAGCGCTGTGCCCAATATACAGAAACGTCTTGCGGTATCTCCTACAGGGAAAGTGCCAGGAGGGAAAAGTGAGGATTATGTTTAGACTTTCTCGGAACTGCTTCAAATCAACTAGATATCTTTGTGCTGTAAATCTCCCAACAGCCAAACGCAGAAGCAGCAAACATCTCGCTGTATGTCCCACATCCAAAGTGCCAAGAGAGAGCTTGCTCTCCCTGTCTTTGAGTACTGTTTGCACTGTCCCGATTACCTCTTTGCTAACATTCTCTTCAGAGCTGCAGTGAAACCAGGAACCACGTGGAGAAGGCACCCACACTGAAAGTGCCTGGAAGGAACGTTGGGGCTTCTTCTCAGTGTCTCTGATATAGGGTTTCACTGTCCCGGGAAACTCTCTGCTAACACCCTGCAGAGCGCTGTGCCCAATATACAGAAATGTCTTGCGGTGTCCCCTACAGGGAAAGTGCCAGGAGGGAAAAGTGAGGATTATGTTTAGACTTTCTCGGAACTGCTTCAAATCAACTAGATATCTTTGTGCTGTAAATCTCCCAACAGCCAAACGCAAAAGCAGCAAACATCTCGCTGTATGTCCCACATCCAAAGTGCCAAGAGAGAGCTTGCTCTCCCTGTCTTTGAGTACTGTTTGCACTGTCCCGATTACCTCTTTGCTAACATTCTCTTCAGAGCTGCAGTGAAACCAGGAACCACGTGGAGAAGGCACCCACACTGAAAGTGCCTGGAAGGAACGTTGGGGCTTCTTCTCAGTGTCTCTGATATAGGGTTTCACTGTCCCGGGAAACTCTCTGCTAACACCCTGCAGAGCGCTGTGCCCAATATACAGAAACGTCTTGCGGTATCTCCTACAGGGAAAGTGCCAGGAGGGAAAAGTGAGGATTATGTTTAGACTTTCTCGGAACTGCTTCAAATCAACTAGATATCTTTGTGCTGTAAATCTCCCAACAGCCAAATGTAAAAGCAGCAAACATCTCGCTGTATGTCCCACATCCAAAGTGCCAAGAGAGAGCTTGCTCTCCCTGTCTTTGAGTACTGTTTGCACTGTCCCGATTACCTCTTTGCTAACATTCTCTTCAGAGCTGCAGTGAAACCAGGAACCACGTGGAGAAGGCACCCACACTGAAAGTGCCGTGAAGGAACGTTGGGGCTTCTTCTCAGTGTCTCTGATATAGGGTTTCACTGTCCCGGGAAACTCTCTGCTAACACCCTGCAGAGCGCTGTGCCCAATATACAGAAACGTCTTGCGGTATCTCCTACAGGGAAAGTGCCAGGAGGGAAAAGTGAGGATTATGTTTAGACTTTCTCGGAACTGCTTCAAATCAACTAGATATCTTTGTGCTGTAAATCTCCCAACAGCCAAACGCAGAAGCAGCAAACATCTCGCTGTATGTCCCACATCCAAAGTGCCAAGAGAGAGCTTGCTCTCCCTGTCTTTGAGTACTGTTTGCACTGTCCCGATTACCTCTTTGCTAACATTCTCTTCAGAGCTGCAGTGAAACCAGGAACCACGTGGAGAAGGCACCCACACTGAAAGTGCCTGGAAGGAACGTTGGGGCTTCTTCTCAGTGTCTCTGATATAGGGTTTCACTGTCCCGGGAAACTCTCTGCTAACACCCTGCAGAGCGCTGTGCCCAATATACAGAAACGTCTTGCGGTATCTCCTACAGGGAAAGTGCCAGGAGGGAAAAGTGAGGATTATGTTTAGACTTTCTCGGAACTGCTTCAAATCAACTAGATATCTTTGTGCTGTAAATCTCCCAACAGCCAAATGCAAAAGCAGCAAACATCTCGCTGTATGTCCCACATCCAAAGTGCCAAGAGAGAGCTTGCTCTCCCTGTCTTTGAGTATTGTTTGCACTGTCCCGATTACCTCTTTGCTAACATTCTCTTCAGAGCTGCAGTGAAACCAGGAACCACGTGGAGAAGGCACCCACACTGAAAGTGCCTGGAGGGAACGTTGGGGCTTCTTCTCAGTG
The DNA here is from genome assembly GCF_963924245.1 of Chroicocephalus ridibundus. NCBI lineage: Eukaryota > Metazoa > Chordata > Aves > Charadriiformes > Laridae > Chroicocephalus > Chroicocephalus ridibundus. The sequence goes on from NW_026961500.1 coordinate 318,506, forward strand.
TCTCTGATATAGGGTTTCACTGTCCCGGGAAACTCTCTGCTAACACCCTGCACAGCGCTGTGCCCAATATACAGAAATGTCTTGCGGTATCCCCTACAGGGAAAGTGCCAGGAGGGAAAAGTAAGGATTATGCTTAGACTTTCTCGGAACTGCTTCAAATCAACTAGATATCTTTGTGCTGTAAATCTCCCAACAGCCAAACGCAAAAGCAGCAAACATCTCGCTGTATGTCCCACATCCAAAGTGCCAAGAGAGTAATGTAGAGCTTGCTCTCCCTGTCTTTGAGTACTGTTTGCGCTGTCCCGATTACCTCTTTGCTAACATTCTCTTCAGAGCTGCAGTGAAACCAGGAACCACGTGGAGAAGGCACCCACACTGAAAGTGCCTGGAGGGAACATTGGGGCTTCTTCTCAGTGTCTCTGATATAGGGTTTCACTGTCCCGGGAAGCTCTCTGCTAACACCCTGCAGAGCGCTTTGCCCAATATACAGAAACGTCTTGCGGTATCTCCTACAGGGAAAGTGCCAGGAGGGAAAAGTGAGGATTATGTTTAGACTTTCTCGGAACTGCTTCAAATCAACTAGATATCTTTGTGCTGTAAATCTCCCAACAGCCAAATGTAAAAGCAGCAAACATCTCGCTGTATGTCCCACATCCAAAGTGCCAAGAGAGTAATGTAGAGCTTGCTCTCCCTGTCTTTGAGTACTGTTTGCGCTGTCCCGATTACCTCTTTGCTAACATTCTCTTCAGAGCTGCAGTGAAACCAGGAACCACGTGGAGAAGGCACCCACACTGAAAGTGCCTGGAAGGAACGTTGGGGCTTCTTCTCAGTGTCTCTGATATAGGGTTTCACTGTCCCGGGAAACTCTCTGCTAACACCCTGCAGAGCGCTGTGCCCAATATACAGAAACGTCTTGCGGTATCTCCTACAGGGAAAGTGCCAGGAGGGAAAAGTGAGGATTATGTTTAGACTTTCTCGGAACTGCTTCAAATCAACTAGATATCTTTGTGCTGTAAATCTCCCAACAGCCAAATGCAAAAGCAGCAAACATCTCGCTGTATGTCCCACATCCAAAGTGCCAAGAGAGAGCTTGCTCTCCCTGTCTTTGAGTACTGTTTGCACTGTCCCGATTACCTCTTTGCTAACATTCTCTTCAGAGCTGCAGTGAAACCAGGAACCACGTGGAGAAGGCACCCACACTGAAAGTGCCTGGAAGGAACGTTGGGGCTTCTTCTCAGTGTCTCTGATATAGGGTTTCACTGTCCCGGGAACCTCTCTGCTAACACCCTGCACAGCGCTGTGCCCAATATACAGAAATGTCTTGCGGTATCCCCTACAGGGAAAGTGCCAGGAGGGAAAAGTAAGGATTATGCTTAGACTTTCTCGGAACTGCTTCAAATCAACTAGATATCTTTGTGCTGTAAATCTCCCAACAGCCAAACGCAAAAGCAGCAAACATCTCGCTGTATGTCCCACATCCAAAGTGCCAAGAGAGTAATGTAGAGCTTGCTCTCCCTGTCTTTGAGTACTGTTTGCGCTGTCCCGATTACCTCTTTGCTAACATTCTCTTCAGAGCTGCAGTGAAACCAGGAACCACGTGGAGAAGGCACCCACACTGAAAGTGCCTGGAGGGAACATTGGGGCTTCTTCTCAGTGTCTCTGATATAGGGTTTCACTGTCCCGGGAAGCTCTCTGCTAACACCCTGCAGAGCGCTTTGCCCAATATACAGAAACGTCTTGCGGTATCTCCTACAGGGAAAGTGCCAGGAGGGAAAAGTGAGGATTATGTTTAGACTTTCTCGGAACTGCTTCAAATCAACTAGATATCTTTGTGCTGTAAATCTCCCAACAGCCAAATGTAAAAGCAGCAAACATCTCGCTGTATGTCCCACATCCAAAGTGCCAAGAGAGTAATGTAGAGCTTGCTCTCCCTGTCTTTGAGTACTGTTTGCGCTGTCCCGATTACCTCTTTGCTAACATTCTCTTCAGAGCTGCAGTGAAACCAGGAACCACGTGGAGAAGGCACCCACACTGAAAGTGCCTGGAGGGAACGTTGGGGCTTCTTCTCAGTGTCTCTGATATAGGGTTTCACTGTCCCGGGAAACTCTCTGCTAACACCCTGCAGAGCGCTGTGCCCAATATACAGAAACGTCTTGCGGTATCTCCTACAGGGAAAGTGCCAGGAGGGAAAAGTGAGGATTATGTTTAGACTTTCTCGGAACTGCTTCAAATCAACTAGATATCTTTGTGCTGTAAATCTCCCAACAGCCAAATGTAAAAGCAGCAAACATCTCGCTGTATGTCCCACATCCAAAGTGCCAAGAGGGAGCTTGCTCTCCCTGTCTTTGAGTACTGTTTGCACTGTCCCGATTACCTCTTTGCTAACATTCTCTTCAGAGCTGCAGTGAAACCAGGAACCACGTGGAGAAGGCACCCACACTGAAAGTGCCTGGAAGGAACGTTGGGGCTTCTTCTCAGTGTCTCTGATATAGGGTTTCACTGTCCCGGGAAACTCTCTGCTAACACCCTGCAGAGCGCTGTGCCCAATATACAGAAACGTCTTGCGGTATCTCCTACAGGGAAAGTGCCAGGAGGGAAAAGTGAGGATTATGTTTAGACTTTCTCGGAACTGCTTCAAATCAACTAGATATCTTTGTGCTGTAAATCTCCCAACAGCCAAACGCAAAAGCAGCAAACATCTCGCTGTATGTCCCACATCCAAAGTGCCAAGAGAGAGCTTGCTCTCCCTGTCTTTGAGTACTGTTTGCACTGTCCCGATTACCTCTTTGCTAACATTCTCTTCAGAGCTGCAGTGAAACCAGGAACCACGTGGAGAAGGCACCCACACTGAAAGTGCCTGGAAGGAACGTTGGGGCTTCTTCTCAGTGTCTCTGATATAGGGTTTCACTGTCCCGGGAAACTCTCTGCTAACACCCTGCAGAGCGCTGTGCCCAATATACAGAAACGTCTTGCGGTATCTCCTACAGGGAAAGTGCCAGGAGGGAAAAGTGAGGATTATGTTTAGACTTTCTCGGAACTGCTTCAAATCAACTAGATATCTTTGTGCTGTAAATCTCCCAACAGCCAAATGCAAAAGCAGCAAACATCTCGCTGTATGTCCCACATCCACAGTGCCAAGAGAGAGCTTGCTCTCCCTGTCTTTGAGTATTGTTTGCACTGTCCCGATTACCTCTTTGCTAACATTCTCTTCAGAGCTGCAGTGAAACCAGGAACCACGTGGAGAAGGCACCCACACTGAAAGTGCCTGGAGGGAACATTGGGGCTTCTTCTCAGTGTCTCTGATATAGGGTTTCACTGTCCCGGGAAACTCTCTGCTAACACCCTGCAGAGCGCTGTGCCCAATATACAGAAACGTCTTGCGGTATCTCCTACAGGGAAAGTGCCAGGAGGGAAAAGTGAGGATTATGTTTAGACTTTCTCGGAATTGCTTCAAATCAACTAGATATCTTTGTGCTGTAAATCTCCCAACAGCCAAATGTAAAAGCAGCAAACATCTCGCTGTATGTCCCACATCCAAAGTGCCAAGAGAGAGCTTGCTCTCCCTGTCTTTGAGTACTGTTTGCGCTGTCCCGATTACCTCTTTGCTAACATTCTCTTCAGAGCTGCAGTGAAACCAGGAACCACGTGGAGAAGGCACCCACACTGAAAGTGCCTGGAAGGAACGTTGGGGCTTCTTCTCAGTGTCTCTGATATAGGGTTTCACTGTCCCGGGAAACTCTCTGCTAACACCCTGCAGAGCGCTGTGCCCAATATACAGAAACGTCTTGCGGTATCTCCTACAGGGAAAGTGCCAGGAGGGAAAAGTGAGGATTATGTTTAGACTTTCTCGGAACTGCTTCAAATCAACTAGATATCTTTGTGCTGTAAATCTCCCAACAGCCAAACGCAAAAGCAGCAAACATCTCGCTGTATGTCCCACATCCAAAGTGCCAAGAGAGAGCTTGCTCTCCCTGTCTTTGAGTACTGTTTGCACTGTCCCGATTACCTCTTTGCTAACATTCTCTTCAGAGCTGCAGTGAAACCAGGAACCACGTGGAGAAGGCACCCACACTGAAAGTGCCTGGAAGGAACGTTGGGGCTTCTTCTCAGTGTCTCTGATATAGGGTTTCACTGTCCCGGGAAACTCTCTGCTAACACCCTGCAGAGCGCTGTGCCCAATATACAGAAACGTCTTGCGGTATCCCCTACAGGGAAAGTGCCAGGAGGGAAAAGTGAGGATTATGTTTAGACTTTCTCGGAACTGCTTCAAATCAACTAGATATCATTGTGCTGTAAATCTCCCAACAGCCAAATGTAAAAGCAGCAAACATCTCGCTGTATGTCCCACATCCAAAGTGCCAAGAGAGAGCTTGCTCTCCCTGTCTTTGAGTACTGTTTGCACTGTCCCGATTACCTCTTTGCTAACATTCTCTTCAGAGCTGCAGTGAAACCAGGAACCACGTGGAGAAGGCACCCACACTGAAAGTGCCGTGAAGGAACGTTGGGGCTTCTTCTCAGTGTCTCTGATATAGGGTTTCACTGTCCCGGGAAACTCTCTGCTAACACCCTGCAGAGCGCTGTGCCCAATATACAGAAACGTCTTGCGGTATCTCCTACAGGGAAAGTGCCAGGAGGGAAAAGTGAGGATTATGTTTAGACTTTCTCGGAACTGCTTCAAATCAACTAGATATCTTTGTGCTGTAAATCTCCCAACAGCCAAACGCAGAAGCAGCAAACATCTCGCTGTATGTCCCACATCCAAAGTGCCAAGAGAGAGCTTGCTCTCCCTGTCTTTGAGTACTGTTTGCACTGTCCCGATTACCTCTTTGCTAACATTCTCTTCAGAGCTGCAGTGAAACCAGGAACCACGTGGAGAAGGCACCCACACTGAAAGTGCCTGGAAGGAACGTTGGGGCTTCTTCTCAGTGTCTCTGATATAGGGTTTCACTGTCCCGGGAAACTCTCTGCTAACACCCTGCAGAGCGCTGTGCCCAATATACAGAAACGTCTTGCGGTATCTCCTACAGGGAAAGTGCCAGGAGGGAAAAGTGAGGATTATGTTTAGACTTTCTCGGAACTGCTTCAAATCAACTAGATATCTTTGTGCTGTAAATCTCCCAACAGCCAAATGCAAAAGCAGCAAACATCTCGCTGTATGTCCCACATCCAAAGTGCCAAGAGAGAGCTTGCTCTCCCTGTCTTTGAGTATTGTTTGCACTGTCCCGATTACCTCTTTGCTAACATTCTCTTCAGAGCTGCAGTGAAACCAGGAACCACGTGGAGAAGGCACCCACACTGAAAGTGCCTGGAGGGAACGTTGGGGCTTCTTCTCAGTGTCTCTGATATAGGGTTTCACTGTCCCGGGAAACTCTCTGCTAACACCCTGCACAGCGCTGTGCCCAATATACAGAAATGTCTTGCGGTATCCCCTACAGGGAAAGTGCCAGGAGGGAAAAGTAAGGATTATGCTTAGACTTTCTCGGAACTGCTTCAAATCAACTAGATATCTTTGTGCTGTAAATCTCCCAACAGCCAAACGCAAAAGCAGCAAACATCTCGCTGTATGTCCCACATCCAAAGTGCCAAGAGAGTAATGTAGAGCTTGCTCTCCCTGTCTTTGAGTACTGTTTGCGCTGTCCCGATTACCTCTTTGCTAACATTCTCTTCAGAGCTGCAGTGAAACCAGGAACCACGTGGAGAAGGCACCCACACTGAAAGTGCCTGGAAGGAACATTGGGGCTTCTTCTCAGTGTCTCTGATATAGGGTTTCACTGTCCCGGGAAGCTCTCTGCTAACACCCTGCAGAGCGCTTTGCCCAATATACAGAAACGTCTTGCGGTATCTCCTACAGGGAAAGTGCCAGGAGGGAAAAGTGAGGATTATGTTTAGACTTTCTCGGAACTGCTTCAAATCAACTAGATATCTTTGTGCTGTAAATCTCCCAACAGCCAAATGTAAAAGCAGCAAACATCTCGCTGTATGTCCCACATCCAAAGTGCCAAGAGAGTAATGTAGAGCTTGCTCTCCCTGTCTTTGAGTACTGTTTGCGCTGTCCCGATTACCTCTTTGCTAACATTCTCTTCAGAGCTGCAGTGAAACCAGGAACCACGTGGAGAAGGCACCCACACTGAAAGTGCCTGGAAGGAACGTTGGGGCTTCTTCTCAGTGTCTCTGATATAGGGTTTCACTGTCCCGGGAAACTCTCTGCTAACACCCTGCAGAGCGCTGTGCCCAATATACAGAAACGTCTTGCGGTATCTCCTACAGGGAAAGTGCCAGGAGGGAAAAGTGAGGATTATGTTTAGACTTTCTCGGAACTGCTTCAAATCAACTAGATATCTTTGTGCTGTAAATCTCCCAACAGCCAAATGCAAAAGCAGCAAACATCTCGCTGTATGTCCCACATCCAAAGTGCCAAGAGAGAGCTTGCTCTCCCTGTCTTTGAGTATTGTTTGCACTGTCCCGATTACCTCTTTGCTAACATTCTCTTCAGAGCTGCAGTGAAACCAGGAACCACGTGGAGAAGGCACCCACACTGAAAGTGCCTGGAGGGAACGTTGGGGCTTCTTCTCAGTGTCTCTGATATAGGGTTTCACTGTCCCGGGAACCTCTCTGCTAACACCCTGCACAGCGCTGTGCCCAATATACAGAAATGTCTTGCGGTATCCCCTACAGGGAAAGTGCCAGGAGGGAAAAGTAAGGATTATGCTTAGACTTTCTCGGAACTGCTTCAAATCAACTAGATATCTTTGTGCTGTAAATCTCCCAACAGCCAAACGCAAAAGCAGCAAACATCTCGCTGTATGTCCCACATCCAAAGTGCCAAGAGAGTAATGTAGAGCTTGCTCTCCCTGTCTTTGAGTACTGTTTGCGCTGTCCCGATTACCTCTTTGCTAACATTCTCTTCAGAGCTGCAGTGAAACCAGGAACCACGTGGAGAAGGCACCCACACTGAAAGTGCCTGGAGGGAACGTTGGGGCTTCTTCTCAGTGTCTCTGATATAGGGTTTCACTGTCCCGGGAACCTCTCTGCTAACACCCTGCACAGCGCTGTGCCCAATATACAGAAATGTCTTGCGGTATCCCCTACAGGGAAAGTGCCAGGAGGGAAAAGTAAGGATTATGCTTAGACTTTCTCGGAACTGCTTCAAATCAACTAGATATCTTTGTGCTGTAAATCTCCCAACAGCCAAACGCAAAAGCAGCAAACATCTCGCTGTATGTCCCACATCCAAAGTGCCAAGAGAGTAATGTAGAGCTTGCTCTCCCTGTCTTTGAGTACTGTTTGCGCTGTCCCGATTACCTCTTTGCTAACATTCTCTTCAGAGCTGCAGTGAAACCAGGAACCACGTGGAGAAGGCACCCACACTGAAAGTGCCTGGAGGGAACATTGGGGCTTCTTCTCAGTGTCTCTGATATAGGGTTTCACTGTCCCGGGAAGCTCTCTGCTAACACCCTGCAGAGCGCTTTGCCCAATATACAGAAACGTCTTGCGGTATCTCCTACAGGGAAAGTGCCAGGAGGGAAAAGTGAGGATTATGTTTAGACTTTCTCGGAACTGCTTCAAATCAACTAGATATCTTTGTGCTGTAAATCTCCCAACAGCCAAATGTAAAAGCAGCAAACATCTCGCTGTATGTCCCACATCCAAAGTGCCAAGAGAGTAATGTAGAGCTTGCTCTCCCTGTCTTTGAGTACTGTTTGCGCTGTCCCGATTACCTCTTTGCTAACATTCTCTTCAGAGCTGCAGTGAAACCAGGAACCACGTGGAGAAGGCACCCACACTGAAAGTGCCTGGAGGGAACATTGGGGCTTCTTCTCAGTGTCTCTGATATAGGGTTTCACTGTCCCGGGAAACTCTCTGCTAACACCCTGCAGAGCGCTGTGCCCAATATACAGAAACGTCTTGCGGTATCTCCTACAGGGAAAGTGCCAGGAGGGAAAAGTGAGGATTATGTTTAGACTTTCTCGGAACTGCTTCAAATCAACTAGATATCTTTGTGCTGTAAATCTCCCAACAGCCAAACGCAAAAGCAGCAAACATCTCGCTGTATGTCCCACATCCAAAGTGCCAAGAGAGAGCTTGCTCTCCCTGTCTTTGAGTACTGTTTGCACTGTCCCGATTACCTCTTTGCTAACATTCTCTTCAGAGCTGCAGTGAAACCAGGAACCACGTGGAGAAGGCACCCACACTGAAAGTGCCTGGAAGGAACGTTGGGGCTTCTTCTCAGTGTCTCTGATATAGGGTTTCACTGTCCCGGGAAACTCTCTGCTAACACCCTGCAGAGCGCTGTGCCCAATATACAGAAACGTCTTGCGGTATCTCCTACAGGGAAAGTGCCAGGAGGGAAAAGTGAGGATTATGTTTAGACTTTCTCGGAACTGCTTCAAATCAACTAGATATCTTTGTGCTGTAAATCTCCCAACAGCCAAATGCAAAAGCAGCAAACATCTCGCTGTATGTCCCACATCCACAGTGCCAAGAGAGAGCTTGCTCTCCCTGTCTTTGAGTATTGTTTGCACTGTCCCGATTACCTCTTTGCTAACATTCTCTTCAGAGCTGCAGTGAAACCAGGAACCACGTGGAGAAGGCACCCACACTGAAAGTGCCTGGAGGGAACATTGGGGCTTCTTCTCAGTGTCTCTGATATAGGGTTTCACTGTCCCGGGAAACTCTCTGCTAACACCCTGCAGAGCGCTGTGCCCAATATACAGAAACGTCTTGCGGTATCTCCTACAGGGAAAGTGCCAGGAGGGAAAAGTGAGGATTATGTTTAGACTTTCTCGGAACTGCTTCAAATCAACTAGATATCTTTGTGCTGTAAATCTCCCAACAGCCAAATGTAAAAGCAGCAAACATCTCGCTGTATGTCCCACATCCAAAGTGCCAAGAGAGAGCTTGCTCTCCCTGTCTTTGAGTACTGTTTGCGCTGTCCCGATTACCTCTTTGCTAACATTCTCTTCAGAGCTGCAGTGAAACCAGGAACCACGTGGAGAAGGCACCCACACTGAAAGTGCCTGGAAGGAACGTTGGGGCTTCTTCTCAGTGTCTCTGATATAGGGTTTCACTGTCCCGGGAAACTCTCTGCTAACACCCTGCAGAGCGCTGTGCCCAATATACAGAAACGTCTTGCGGTATCTCCTACAGGGAAAGTGCCAGGAGGGAAAAGTGAGGATTATGTTTAGACTTTCTCGGAACTGCTTCAAATCAACTAGATATCTTTGTGCTGTAAATCTCCCAACAGCCAAATGTAAAAGCAGCAAACATCTCGCTGTATGTCCCACATCCAAAGTGCCAAGAGAGAGCTTGCTCTCCCTGTCTTTGAGTACTGTTTGCACTGTCCCGATTACCTCTTTGCTAACATTCTCTTCAGAGCTGCAGTGAAACCAGGAACCACGTGGAGAAGGCACCCACACTGAAAGTGCCTGGAGGGAACATTGGGGCTTCTTCTCAGTGTCTCTGATATAGGGTTTCACTGTCCCGGGAAACTCTCTGCTAACACCCTGCAGAGCGCTGTGCCCAATATACAGAAACGTCTTGCGGTATCTCCTACAGGGAAAGTGCCAGGAGGGAAAAGTGAGGATTATGTTTAGACTTTCTCGGAACTGCTTCAAATCAACTAGATATCTTTGTGCTGTAAATCTCCCAACAGCCAAACGCAGAAGCAGCAAACATCTCGCTGTATGTCCCACATCCAAAGTGCCAAGAGAGAGCTTGCTCTCCCTGTCTTTGAGTACTGTTTGCACTGTCCCGATTACCTCTTTGCTAACATTCTCTTCAGAGCTGCAGTGAAACCAGGAACCACGTGGAGAAGGCACCCACACTGAAAGTGCCTGGAAGGAACGTTGGGGCTTCTTCTCAGTGTCTCTGATATAGGGTTTCACTGTCCCGGGAAACTCTCTGCTAACACCCTGCAGAGCGCTGTGCCCAATATACAGAAACGTCTTGCGGTATCTCCTACAGGGAAAGTGCCAGGAGGGAAAAGTGAGGATTATGTTTAGACTTTCTCGGAACTGCTTCAAATCAACTAGATATCTTTGTGCTGTAAATCTCCCAACAGCCAAATGCAAAAGCAGCAAACATCTCGCTGTATGTCCCACATCCAAAGTGCCAAGAGAGAGCTTGCTCTCCCTGTCTTTGAGTATTGTTTGCACTGTCCCGATTACCTCTTTGCTAACATTCTCTTCAGAGCTGCAGTGAAACCAGGAACCACGTGGAGAAGGCACCCACACTGAAAGTGCCTGGAGGGAACGTTGGGGCTTCTTCTCAGTGTCTCTGATATAGGGTTTCACTGTCCCGGGAAACTCTCTGCTAACACCCTGCACAGCGCTGTGCCCAATATACAGAAATGTCTTGCGGTATCCCCTACAGGGAAAGTGCCAGGAGGGAAAAGTAAGGATTATGCTTAGACTTTCTCGGAACTGCTTCAAATCAACTAGATATCTTTGTGCTGTAAATCTCCCAACAGCCAAACGCAAAAGCAGCAAACATCTCGCTGTATGTCCCACATCCAAAGTGCCAAGAGAGTAATGTAGAGCTTGCTCTCCCTGTCTTTGAGTACTGTTTGCGCTGTCCCGATTACCTCTTTGCTAACATTCTCTTCAGAGCTGCAGTGAAACCAGGAACCACGTGGAGAAGGCACCCACACTGAAAGTGCCTGGAGGGAACATTGGGGCTTCTTCTCAGTGTCTCTGATATAGGGTTTCACTGTCCCGGGAAGCTCTCTGCTAACACCCTGCAGAGCGCTTTGCCCAATATACAGAAACGTCTTGCGGTATCTCCTACAGGGAAAGTGCCAGGAGGGAAAAGTGAGGATTATGTTTAGACTTTCTCGGAACTGCTTCAAATCAACTAGATATCTTTGTGCTGTAAATCTCCCAACAGCCAAATGTAAAAGCAGCAAACATCTCGCTGTATGTCCCACATCCAAAGTGCCAAGAGAGTAATGTAGAGCTTGCTCTCCCTGTCTTTGAGTACTGTTTGCGCTGTCCCGATTACCTCTTTGCTAACATTCTCTTCAGAGCTGCAGTGAAACCAGGAACCACGTGGAGAAGGCACCCACACTGAAAGTGCCTGGAGGGAACGTTGGGGCTTCTTCTCAGTGTCTCTGATATAGGGTTTCACTGTCCCGGGAAACTCTCTGCTAACACCCTGCAGAGCGCTGTGCCCAATATACAGAAACGTCTTGCGGTATCTCCTACAGGGAAAGTGCCAGGAGGGAAAAGTGAGGATTATGTTTAGACTTTCTCGGAACTGCTTCAAATCAACTAGATATCTTTGTGCTGTAAATCTCCCAACAGCCAAACGCAAAAGCAGCAAACATCTCGCTGTATGTCCCACATCCAAAGTGCCAAGAGAGAGCTTGCTCTCCCTGTCTTTGAGTACTGTTTGCACTGTCCCGATTACCTCTTTGCTAACATTCTCTTCAGAGCTGCAGTGAAACCAGGAACCACGTGGAGAAGGCACCCACACTGAAAGTGCCTGGAAGGAACGTTGGGGCTTCTTCTCAGTGTCTCTGATATAGGGTTTCACTGTCCCGGGAAACTCTCTGCTAACACCCTGCAGAGCGCTGTGCCCAATATACAGAAACGTCTTGCGGTATCTCCTACAGGGAAAGTGCCAGGAGGGAAAAGTGAGGATTATGTTTAGACTTTCTCGGAACTGCTTCAAATCAACTAGATATCTTTGTGCTGTAAATCTCCCAACAGCCAAATGCAAAAGCAGCAAACATCTCGCTGTATGTCCCACATCCACAGTGCCAAGAGAGAGCTTGCTCTCCCTGTCTTTGAGTATTGTTTGCACTGTCCCGATTACCTCTTTGCTAACATTCTCTTCAGAGCTGCAGTGAAACCAGGAACCACGTGGAGAAGGCACCCACACTGAAAGTGCCTGGAGGGAACATTGGGGCTTCTTCTCAGTGTCTCTGATATAGGGTTTCACTGTCCCGGGAAACTCTCTGCTAACACCCTGCAGAGCGCTGTGCCCAATATACAGAAACGTCTTGCGGTATCTCCTACAGGGAAAGTGCCAGGAGGGAAAAGTGAGGATTATGTTTAGACTTTCTCGGAACTGCTTCAAATCAACTAGATATCTTTGTGCTGTAAATCTCCCAACAGCCAAATGTAAAAGCAGCAAACATCTCGCTGTATGTCCCACATCCAAAGTGCCAAGAGAGAGCTTGCTCTCCCTGTCTTTGAGTACTGTTTGCGCTGTCCCGATTACCTCTTTGCTAACATTCTCTTCAGAGCTGCAGTGAAACCAGGAACCACGTGGAGAAGGCACCCACACTGAAAGTGCCTGGAAGGAACGTTGGGGCTTCTTCTCAGTGTCTCTGATATAGGGTTTCACTGTCCCGGGAAACTCTCTGCTAACACCCTGCAGAGCGCTGTGCCCAATATACAGAAACGTCTTGCGGTATCTCCTACAGGGAAAGTGCCAGGAGGGAAAAGTGAGGATTATGTTTAGACTTTCTCGGAACTGCTTCAAATCAACTAGATATCTTTGTGCTGTAAATCTCCCAACAGCCAAACGCAAAAGCAGCAAACATCTCGCTGTATGTCCCACATCCAAAGTGCCAAGAGAGAGCTTGCTCTCCCTGTCTTTGAGTACTGTTTGCACTGTCCCGATTACCTCTTTGCTAACATTCTCTTCAGAGCTGCAGTGAAACCAGGAACCACGTGGAGAAGGCACCCACACTGAAAGTGCCTGGAAGGAACGTTGGGGCTTCTTCTCAGTGTCTCTGATATAGGGTTTCACTGTCCCGGGAAACTCTCTGCTAACACCCTGCAGAGCGCTGTGCCCAATATACAGAAACGTCTTGCGGTATCCCCTACAGGGAAAGTGCCAGGAGGGAAAAGTGAGGATTATGTTTAGACTTTCTCGGAACTGCTTCAAATCAACTAGATATCATTGTGCTGTAAATCTCCCAACAGCCAAACGCAAAAGCAGCAAACATCTCGCTGTATGTCCCACATCCAAAGTGCCAAGAGAGAGCTTGCTCTCCCTGTCTTTGAGTACTGTTTGCACTGTCCCGATTACCTCTTTGCTAACATTCTCTTCAGAGCTGCAGTGAAACCAGGAACCACGTGGAGAAGGCACCCACACTGAAAGTGCCGTGAAGGAACGTTGGGGCTTCTTCTCAGTGTCTCTGATATAGGGTTTCACTGTCCCGGGAAACTCTCTGCTAACACCCTGCAGAGCGCTGTGCCCAATATACAGAAACGTCTTGCGGTATCTCCTACAGGGAAAGTGCCAGGAGGGAAAAGTGAGGATTATGTTTAGACTTTCTCGGAACTGCTTCAAATCAACTAGATATCTTTGTGCTGTAAATCTCCCAACAGCCAAACGCAGAAGCAGCAAACATCTCGCTGTATGTCCCACATCCAAAGTGCCAAGAGAGAGCTTGCTCTCCCTGTCTTTGAGTACTGTTTGCACTGTCCCGATTACCTCTTTGCTAACATTCTCTTCAGAGCTGCAGTGAAACCAGGAACCACGTGGAGAAGGCACCCACACTGAAAGTGCCTGGAAGGAACGTTGGGGCTTCTTCTCAGTGTCTCTGATATAGGGTTTCACTGTCCCGGGAAACTCTCTGCTAACACCCTGCAGAGCGCTGTGCCCAATATACAGAAACGTCTTGCGGTATCTCCTACAGGGAAAGTGCCAGGAGGGAAAAGTGAGGATTATGTTTAGACTTTCTCGGAACTGCTTCAAATCAACTAGATATCTTTGTGCTGTAAATCTCCCAACAGCCAAATGCAAAAGCAGCAAACATCTCGCTGTATGTCCCACATCCAAAGTGCCAAGAGAGAGCTTGCTCTCCCTGTCTTTGAGTATTGTTTGCACTGTCCCGATTACCTCTTTGCTAACATTCTCTTCAGAGCTGCAGTGAAACCAGGAACCACGTGGAGAAGGCACCCACACTGAAAGTGCCTGGAGGGAACGTTGGGGCTTCTTCTCAGTGTCTCTGATATAGGGTTTCACTGTCCCGGGAAACTCTCTGCTAACACCCTGCACAGCGCTGTGCCCAATATACAGAAATGTCTTGCGGTATCCCCTACAGGGAAAGTGCCAGGAGGGAAAAGTAAGGATTATGCTTAGACTTTCTCGGAACTGCTTCAAATCAACTAGATATCTTTGTGCTGTAAATCTCCCAACAGCCAAACGCAAAAGCAGCAAACATCTCGCTGTATGTCCCACATCCAAAGTGCCAAGAGAGTAATGTAGAGCTTGCTCTCCCTGTCTTTGAGTACTGTTTGCGCTGTCCCGATTACCTCTTTGCTAACATTCTCTTCAGAGCTGCAGTGAAACCAGGAACCACGTGGAGAAGGCACCCACACTGAAAGTGCCTGGAGGGAACATTGGGGCTTCTTCTCAGTGTCTCTGATATAGGGTTTCACTGTCCCGGGAAGCTCTCTGCTAACACCCTGCAGAGCGCTTTGCCCAATATACAGAAACGTCTTGCGGTATCTCCTACAGGGAAAGTGCCAGGAGGGAAAAGTGAGGATTATGTTTAGACTTTCTCGGAACTGCTTCAAATCAACTAGATATCTTTGTGCTGTAAATCTCCCAACAGCCAAATGTAAAAGCAGCAAACATCTCGCTGTATGTCCCACATCCAAAGTGCCAAGAGAGTAATGTAGAGCTTGCTCTCCCTGTCTTTGAGTACTGTTTGCGCTGTCCCGATTACCTCTTTGCTAACATTCTCTTCAGAGCTGCAGTGAAACCAGGAACCACGTGGAGAAGGCACCCACACTGAAAGTGCCTGGAAGGAACGTTGGGGCTTCTTCTCAGTGTCTCTGATATAGGGTTTCACTGTCCCGGGAAACTCTCTGCTAACACCCTGCAGAGCGCTGTGCCCAATATACAGAAACGTCTTGCGGTATCTCCTACAGGGAAAGTGCCAGGAGGGAAAAGTGAGGATTATGTTTAGACTTTCTCGGAACTGCTTCAAATCAACTAGATATCTTTGTGCTGTAAATCTCCCAACAGCCAAATGCAAAAGCAGCAAACATCTCGCTGTATGTCCCACATCCAAAGTGCCAAGAGAGAGCTTGCTCTCCCTGTCTTTGAGTATTGTTTGCACTGTCCCGATTACCTCTTTGCTAACATTCTCTTCAGAGCTGCAGTGAAACCAGGAACCACGTGGAGAAGGCACCCACACTGAAAGTGCCTGGAGGGAACGTTGGGGCTTCTTCTCAGTGTCTCTGATATAGGGTTTCACTGTCCCGGGAACCTCTCTGCTAACACCCTGCACAGCGCTGTGCCCAATATACAGAAATGTCTTGCGGTATCCCCTACAGGGAAAGTGCCAGGAGGGAAAAGTAAGGATTATGCTTAGACTTTCTCGGAACTGCTTCAAATCAACTAGATATCTTTGTGCTGTAAATCTCCCAACAGCCAAACGCAAAAGCAGCAAACATCTCGCTGTATGTCCCACATCCAAAGTGCCAAGAGAGTAATGTAGAGCTTGCTCTCCCTGTCTTTGAGTACTGTTTGCGCTGTCCCGATTACCTCTTTGCTAACATTCTCTTCAGAGCTGCAGTGAAACCAGGAACCACGTGGAGAAGGCACCCACACTGAAAGTGCCTGGAGGGAACATTGGGGCTTCTTCTCAGTGTCTCTGATATAGGGTTTCACTGTCCCGGGAAGCTCTCTGCTAACACCCTGCAGAGCGCTTTGCCCAATATACAGAAACGTCTTGCGGTATCTCCTACAGGGAAAGTGCCAGGAGGGAAAAGTGAGGATTATGTTTAGACTTTCTCGGAACTGCTTCAAATCAACTAGATATCTTTGTGCTGTAAATCTCCCAACAGCCAAATGTAAAAGCAGCAAACATCTCGCTGTATGTCCCACATCCAAAGTGCCAAGAGAGTAATGTAGAGCTTGCTCTCCCTGTCTTTGAGTACTGTTTGCGCTGTCCCGATTACCTCTTTGCTAACATTCTCTTCAGAGCTGCAGTGAAACCAGGAACCACGTGGAGAAGGCACCCACACTGAAAGTGCCTGGAGGGAACATTGGGGCTTCTTCTCAGTGTCTCTGATATAGGGTTTCACTGTCCCGGGAAACTCTCTGCTAACACCCTGCAGAGCGCTGTGCCCAATATACAGAAACGTCTTGCGGTATCTCCTACAGGGAAAGTGCCAGGAGGGAAAAGTGAGGATTATGTTTAGACTTTCTCGGAACTGCTTCAAATCAACTAGATATCTTTGTGCTGTAAATCTCCCAACAGCCAAATGTAAAAGCAGCAAACATCTCGCTGTATGTCCCACATCCAAAGTGCCAAGAGGGAGCTTGCTCTCCCTGTCTTTGAGTACTGTTTGCACTGTCCCGATTACCTCTTTGCTAACATTCTCTTCAGAGCTGCAGTGAAACCAGGAACCACGTGGAGAAGGCACCCACACTGAAAGTGCCTGGAAGGAACGTTGGGGCTTCTTCTCAGTGTCTCTGATATAGGGTTTCACTGTCCCGGGAAACTCTCTGCTAACACCCTGCAGAGCGCTGTGCCCAATATACAGAAACGTCTTGCGGTATCTCCTACAGGGAAAGTGCCAGGAGGGAAAAGTGAGGATTATGTTTAGACTTTCTCGGAACTGCTTCAAATCAACTAGATATCTTTGTGCTGTAAATCTCCCAACAGCCAAACGCAAAAGCAGCAAACATCTCGCTGTATGTCCCACATCCAAAGTGCCAAGAGAGAGCTTGCTCTCCCTGTCTTTGAGTACTGTTTGCACTGTCCCGATTACCTCTTTGCTAACATTCTCTTCAGAGCTGCAGTGAAACCAGGAACCACGTGGAGAAGGCACCCACACTGAAAGTGCCTGGAAGGAACGTTGGGGCTTCTTCTCAGTGTCTCTGATATAGGGTTTCACTGTCCCGGGAAACTCTCTGCTAACACCCTGCAGAGCGCTGTGCCCAATATACAGAAACGTCTTGCGGTATCCCCTACAGGGAAAGTGCCAGGAGGGAAAAGTGAGGATTATGTTTAGACTTTCTCGGAACTGCTTCAAATCAACTAGATATCTTTGTGCTGTAAATCTCCCAACAGCCAAATGCAAAAGCAGCAAACATCTCGCTGTATGTCCCACATCCACAGTGCCAAGAGAGAGCTTGCTCTCCCTGTCTTTGAGTATTGTTTGCACTGTCCCGATTACCTCTTTGCTAACATTCTCTTCAGAGCTGCAGTGAAACCAGGAACCACGTGGAGAAGGCACCCACACTGAAAGTGCCTGGAGGGAACATTGGGGCTTCTTCTCAGTGTCTCTGATATAGGGTTTCACTGTCCCGGGAAACTCTCTGCTAACACCCTGCAGAGCGCTGTGCCCAATATACAGAAACGTCTTGCGGTATCTCCTACAGGGAAAGTGCCAGGAGGGAAAAGTGAGGATTATGTTTAGACTTTCTCGGAACTGCTTCAAATCAACTAGATATCTTTGTGCTGTAAATCTCCCAACAGCCAAATGTAAAAGCAGCAAACATCTCGCTGTATGTCCCACATCCAAAGTGCCAAGAGAGAGCTTGCTCTCCCTGTCTTTGAGTACTGTTTGCGCTGTCCCGATTACCTCTTTGCTAACATTCTCTTCAGAGCTGCAGTGAAACCAGGAACCACGTGGAGAAGGCACCCACACTGAAAGTGCCTGGAAGGAACGTTGGGGCTTCTTCTCAGTGTCTCTGATATAGGGTTTCACTGTCCCGGGAAACTCTCTGCTAACACCCTGCAGAGCGCTGTGCCCAATATACAGAAACGTCTTGCGGTATCTCCTACAGGGAAAGTGCCAGGAGGGAAAAGTGAGGATTATGTTTAGACTTTCTCGGAACTGCTTCAAATCAACTAGATATCTTTGTGCTGTAAATCTCCCAACAGCCAAACGCAAAAGCAGCAAACATCTCGCTGTATGTCCCACATCCAAAGTGCCAAGAGAGAGCTTGCTCTCCCTGTCTTTGAGTACTGTTTGCACTGTCCCGATTACCTCTTTGCTAACATTCTCTTCAGAGCTGCAGTGAAACCAGGAACCACGTGGAGAAGGCACCCACACTGAAAGTGCCTGGAAGGAACGTTGGGGCTTCTTCTCAGTGTCTCTGATATAGGGTTTCACTGTCCCGGGAAACTCTCTGCTAACACCCTGCAGAGCGCTGTGCCCAATATACAGAAACGTCTTGCGGTATCCCCTACAGGGAAAGTGCCAGGAGGGAAAAGTGAGGATTATGTTTAGACTTTCTCGGAACTGCTTCAAATCAACTAGATATCATTGTGCTGTAAATCTCCCAACAGCCAAATGCAAAAGCAGCAAACATCTCGCTGTATGTCCCACATCCAAAGTGCCAAGAGAGAGCTTGCTCTCCCTGTCTTTGAGTACTGTTTGCACTGTCCCGATTACCTCTTTGCTAACATTCTCTTCAGAGCTGCAGTGAAACCAGGAACCACGTGGAGAAGGCACCCACACTGAAAGTGCCTGGAGGGAATATTGGGGCTTCTTCTCAGTGTCTCTGACATAGGGTTTCACTGTCCCGGGAAACTCTCTGCTAACACCCTGCACAGCGCTGTGCCCAATATACAGAAACGTCTTGCGGTATCTCCTACAGGGAAAGTGCCAGGAGGGAAAAGTGAGGATTATGTTTAGACTTTCTCGGAACTGCTTCAAATCAACTAGATATCTTTGTGCTGTAAATCTCCCAACAGCCAAATGTAAAAGCAGCAAACATCTCGCTGTATGTCCCACATCCAAAGTGCCAAGAGAGAGCTTGCTCTCCCTGTCTTTGAGTACTGTTTGCACTGTCCCGATTACCTCTTTGCTAACATTCTCTTCAGAGCTGCAGTGAAACCAGGAACCACGTGGAGAAGGCACCCACACTGAAAGTGCCTGGAGGGAACGTTGGGGCTTCTTCTCAGTGTCTCTGACATAGGGTTTCACTGTCCCGGGAAACTCTCTGCTAACACCCTGCACAGCGCTGTGCCCAATATACAGAAACGTCTTGCGGTATCTCCTACAGGGAAAGTGCCAGGAGGGAAAAGTGAGGATTATGTTTAGACTTTCTCGGAACTGCTTCAAATCAACTAGATATCTTTGTGCTGTAAATCTCCCAACAGCCAAACGTAAAAGCAGCAAACATCTCGCTGTATGTCCCACATCCAAAGTGCCAAGAGAGTAATGTAGAGCTTGCTCTCCCTGTCTTTGAGTACTGTTTGCGCTGTCCCGATTACCTCTTTGCTAACATTCTCTTCAGAGCTGCAGTGAAACCAGGAACCACGTGGAGAAGGCACCCACACTGAAAGTGCCTGGAGGGAACATTGGGGCTTCTTCTCAGTGTCTCTGATATAGGGTTTCACTGTCCCGGGAAACTCTCTGCTAACACCCTGCAGAGCGCTGTGCCCAATATACAGAAACGTCTTGCGGTATCTCCTACAGGGAAAGTGCCAGGAGGGAAAAGTGAGGATTATGTTTAGACTTTCTCGGAACTGCTTCAAATCAACTAGATATCTTTGTGCTGTAAATCTCCCAACAGCCAAATGTAAAAGCAGCAAACATCTCGCTGTATGTCCCACATCCAAAGTGCCAAGAGAGAGCTTGCTCTCCCTGTCTTTGAGTACTGTTTGCGCTGTCCCGATTACCTCTTTGCTAACATTCTCTTCAGAGCTGCAGTGAAACCAGGAACCACGTGGAGAAGGCACCCACACTGAAAGTGCCTGGAAGGAACGTTGGGGCTTCTTCTCAGTGTCTCTGATATAGGGTTTCACTGTCCCGGGAAACTCTCTGCTAACACCCTGCAGAGCGCTGTGCCCAATATACAGAAACGTCTTGCGGTATCCCCTACAGGGAAAGTGCCAGGAGGGAAAAGTGAGGATTATTCTTAGACTTTCTCGGAACTGCTTCAAATCAACTAGATATCTTTGTGCTGTAAATCTCCCAACAGCCAAACGCAAAAGCAGCAAACATCTCGCTGTATGTCCCACATCCAAAGTGCCAAGAGAGTAATGTAGAGCTTGCTCTCCCTGTCTTTGAGTACTGTTTGCGCTGTCCCGATTACCTCTTTGCTAACATTCTCTTCAGAGCTGCAGTGAAACCAGGAACCACGTGGAGAAGGCACCCACACTGAAAGTGCCTGGAGGGAACATTGGGGCTTCTTCTCAGTGTCTCTGATATAGGGTTTCACTGTCCCGGGAAACTCTCTGCTAACACCCTGCAGAGCGCTGTGCCCAATATACAGAAACGTCTTGCGGTATCTCCTACAGGGAAAGTGCCAGGAGGGAAAAGTGAGGATTATGTTTAGACTTTCTCGGAACTGCTTCAAATCAACTAGATATCTTTGTGCTGTAAATCTCCCAACAGCCAAATGTAAAAGCAGCAAACATCTCGCTGTATGTCCCACATCCAAAGTGCCAAGAGAGAGCTTGCTCTCCCTGTCTTTGAGTACTGTTTGCACTGTCCCGATTACCTCTTTGCTAACATTCTCTTCAGAGCTGCAGTGAAACCAGGAACCACGTGGAGAAGGCACCCACACTGAAAGTGCCTGGAAGGAACGTTGGGGCTTCTTCTCAGTGTCTCTGATATAGGGTTTCACTGTCCCGGGAAACTCTCTGCTAACACCCTGCAGAGCGCTGTGCCCAATATACAGAAACGTCTTGCGGTATCCCCTACAGGGAAAGTGCCAGGAGGGAAAAGTGAGGATTATGTTTAGACTTTCTCGGAACTGCTTCAAATCAACTAGATATCATTGTGCTGTAAATCTCCCAACAGCCAAATGCAAAAGCAGCAAACATCTCGCTGTACGTCCCACATCCAAAGTGCCAAGAGAGAGCTTGCTCTCCCTGTCTTTGAGTACTGTTTGCACTGTCCCGATTACCTCTTTGCTAACATTCTCTTCAGAGCTGCAGTGAAACCAGGAACCACGTGGAGAAGGCACCCACACTGAAAGTGCCTGGAGGGAATATTGGGGCTTCTTCTCAGTGTCTCTGACATAGGGTTTCACTGTCCCGGGAAACTCTCTGCTAACACCCTGCACAGCGCTGTGCCCAATATACAGAAACGTCTTGCGGTATCTCCTACAGGGAAAGTGCCAGGAGGGAAAAGTGAGGATTATGTTTAGACTTTCTCGGAACTGCTTCAAATCAACTAGATATCTTTGTGCTGTAAATCTCCCAACAGCCAAATGTAAAAGCAGCAAACATCTCGCTGTATGTCCCACATCCAAAGTGCCAAGAGAGAGCTTGCTCTCCCTGTCTTTGAGTACTGTTTGCACTGTCCCGATTACCTCTTTGCTAACATTCTCTTCAGAGCTGCAGTGAAACCAGGAACCACGTGGAGAAGGCACCCACACTGAAAGTGCCTGGAGGGAACGTTGGGGCTTCTTCTCAGTGTCTCTGATATAGGGTTTCACTGTCCCGGGAAACTCTCTGCTAACACCCTGCACAGCGCTGTGCCCAATATACAGAAACGTCTTGCGGTATCTCCTACAGGGAAAGTGCCAGGAGGGAAAAGTGAGGATTATGTTTAGACTTTCTCGGAACTGCTTCAAATCAACTAGATATCTTTGTGCTGTAAATCTCCCAACAGCCAAATGTAAAAGCAGCAAACATCTCGCTGTATGTCCCACATCCAAAGTGCCAAGAGAGAGCTTGCTCTCCCTGTCTTTGAGTATTGTTTGCACTGTCCCGATTACCTCTTTGCTAACATTCTCTTCAGAGCTGCAGTGAAACCAGGAACCACGTGGAGAAGGCACCCACACTGAAAGTGCCTGGAGGGAACATTGGGGCTTCTTCTCAGTGTCTCTGATATAGGGTTTCACTGTCCTGGGAAACTCTCTGCTAACACCCTGCAGAGCGCTGTGCCCAATATACAGAAACGTCTTGCGGTATCTCCTACAGGGAAAGTGCCAGGAGGGAAAAGTGAGGATTATGTTTAGACTTTCTCGGAACTGCTTCAAATCAACTAGATATCTTTGTGCTGTAAATCTCCCAACAGCCAAATGTAAAAGCAGCAAACATCTCGCTGTATGTCCCACATCCAAAGTGCCAAGAGAGAGCTTGCTCTCCCTGTCTTTGAGTACTGTTTGCGCTGTCCCGATTACCTCTTTGCTAACATTCTCTTCAGAGCTGCAGTGAAACCAGGAACCACGTGGAGAAGGCACCCACACTGAAAGTGCCTGGAGGGAACATTGGGGCTTCTTCTCAGTGTCTCTGATATAGGGTTTCACTGTCCCGGGAAACTCTCTGCTAACACCCTGCACAGCGCTGTGCCCAATATACAGAAATGTCTTGCGGTATCCCCTACAGGGAAAGTGCCAGGAGGGAAAAGTGAGGATTATGCTTAGACTTTCTCGGAACTGCTTCAAATCAACTAGATATCTTTGTGCTGTAAATCTCCCAACAGCCAAACGCAAAAGCAGCAAACATCTCGCTGTATGTCCCACATCCAAAGTGCCAAGAGAGTAATGTAGAGCTTGCTCTCCCTGTCTTTGAGTACTGTTTGCACTGTCCCGATTACCTCTTTGCTAACATTCTCTTCAGAGCTGCAGTGAAACCAGGAACCACGTGGAGAAGGCACCCACACTGAAAGTGCCTGGAGGGAACATTGGGGCTTCTTCTCAGTGTCTCTGATATAGGGTTTCACTGTCCCGGGAAACTCTCTGCTAACACCCTGCAGAGCGCTGTGCCCAATATACAGAAACGTCTTGCGGTATCTCCTACAGGGAAAGTGCCAGGAGGGAAAAGTGAGGATTATGCTTAGACTTTCTCGGAACTGCTTCAAATCAACTAGATATCTTTGTGCTGTAAATCTCCCAACAGCCAAATGTAAAAGCAGCAAACATCTCGCTGTATGTCCCACATCCACAGTGCCAAGAGAGAGCTTGCTCTCCCTGTCTTTGAGTACTGTTTGCGCTGTCCCGATTACCTCTTTGCTAACATTCTCTTCAGAGCTGCAGTGAAACCAGGAACCACGTGGAGAAGGCACCCACACTGAAAGTGCCTGGAGAGAACATTGGGGCTTCTTCTCAGTGTCTCTGACATAGGGTTTCACTGTCCCGGGAAACTCTCTGCTAACACCCTGCAGAGCGCTGTGCCCAATATACAGAAACGTCTTGCGGTATCTCCTACAGGGAAAGTGCCAGGAGGGAAAAGTGAGGATTATGTTTAGACTTTCTCGGAACTGCTTCAAATCAACTAGATATCTTTGTGCTGTAAATCTCCCAACAGCCAAATGTAAAAGCAGCAAACATCTCGCTGTATGTCCCACATCCAAAGTGCCAAGAGAGAGCTTGCTCTCCCTGTCTTTGAGTACTGTTTGCGCTGTCCCGATTACCTCTTTGCTAACATTCTCTTCAGAGCTGCAGTGAAACCAGGAACCACGTGGAGAAGGCACCCACACTGAAAGTGCCTGGAAGGAACGTTGGGGCTTCTTCTCAGTGTCTCTGATATAGGGTTTCACTGTCCCGGGAAACTCTCTGCTAACACCCTGCAGAGCGCTGTGCCCAATATACAGAAACGTCTTGCGGTATCTCCTACAGGGAAAGTGCCAGGAGGGAAAAGTGAGGATTATGTTTAGACTTTCTCGGAACTGCTTCAAATCAACTAGATATCTTTGTGCTGTAAATCTCCCAACAGCCAAATGTAAAAGCAGCAAACATCTCGCTGTATGTCCCACATCCAAAGTGCCAAGAGAGAGCTTGCTCTCCCTGTCTTTGAGTACTGTTTGCACTGTCCCGATTACCTCTTTGCTAACATTCTCTTCAGAGCTGCAGTGAAACCAGGAACCACGTGGAGAAGGCACCCACACTGAAAGTGCCTGGAGGGAACATTGGGGCTTCTTCTCAGTGTCTCTGACATAGGGTTTCACTGTCCCGGGAAACTCTCTGCTAACACCCTGCAGAGCGCTGTGCCCAATATACAGAAACGTCTTGCGGTATCTCCTACAGGGAAAGTGCCAGGAGGGAAAAGTGAGGATTATGTTTAGACTTTCTCGGAACTGCTTCAAATCAACTAGATATCTTTGTGCTGTAAATCTCCCAACAGCCAAATGTAAAAGCAGCAAACATCTCGCTGTATGTCCCACATCCAAAGTGCCAAGAGAGAGCTTGCTCTCCCTGTCTTTGAGTACTGTTTGCGCTGTCCCGATTACCTCTTTGCTAACATTCTCTTCAGAGCTGCAGTGAAACCAGGAACCACGTGGAGAAGGCACCCACACTGAAAGTGCCTGGAGGGAACGTTGGGGCTTCTTCTCAGTGTCTCTGATATAGGGTTTCACTGTCCCAGGAAACTCTCTGCTAACACCCTGCAGAGCGCTGTGCCCAATATACAGAAACGTCTTGCGGTATCTCCTACAGTGAAAGTGCCAGGAGGGAAAAGTGAGGATTATGTTTAGACTTTCTCGGAACTGCTTCAAATCAACTAGATATCTTTGTGCTGTAAATCTCCCAACAGCCAAATGTAAAAGCAGCAAACATCTCGCTGTATGTCCCACATCCAAAGTGCCAAGAGAGAGCTTGCTCTCCCTGTCTTTGAGTATTGTTTGCACTGTCCCGATTACCTCTTTGCTAACATTCTCTTCAGAGCTGCAGTGAAACCAGGAACCACGTGGAGAAGGCACCCACACTGAAAGTGCCTGGAGGGAACATTGGGGCTTCTTCTCAGTGTCTCTGATATAGGGTTTCACTGTCCCGGGAAACTCTCTGCTAACACCCTGCAGAGCGCTGTGCCCAATATACAGAAACGTCTTGCGGTATCTCCTACAGGGAAAGTGCCAGGAGGGAAAAGTGAGGATTATGTTTAGACTTTCTCGGAACTGCTTCAAATCAACTAGATATCTTTGTGCTGTAAATCTCCCAACAGCCAAATGTAAAAGCAGCAAACATCTCGCTGTATGTCCCACATCCAAAGTGCCAAGAGAGAGCTTGCTCTCCCTGTCTTTGAGTACTGTTTGCGCTGTCCCGATTACCTCTTTGCTAACATTCTCTTCAGAGCTGCAGTGAAACCAGGAACCACGTGGAGAAGGCACCCACACTGAAAGTGCCTGGAAGGAACGTTGGGGCTTCTTCTCAGTGTCTCTGATATAGGGTTTCACTGTCCCGGGAAACTCTCTGCTAACACCCTGCAGAGCGCTGTGCCCAATATACAGAAACGTCTTGCGGTATCTCCTACAGGGAAAGTGCCAGGAGGGAAAAGTGAGGATTATGTTTAGACTTTCTCGGAACTGCTTCAAATCAACTAGATATCTTTGTGCTGTAAATCTCCCAACAGCCAAACGCAAAAGCAGCAAACATCTCGCTGTATGTCCCACATCCAAAGTGCCAAGAGAGAGCTTGCTCTCCCTGTCTTTGAGTACTGTTTGCGCTGTCCCGATTACCTCTTTGCTAACATTCTCTTCAGAGCTGCAGTGAAACCAGGAACCACGTGGAGAAGGCACCCACACTGAAAGTGCCTGGAGGGAATATTGGGGCTTCTTCTCAGTGTCTCTGACATAGGGTTTCACTGTCCCGGGAAACTCTCTGCTAACACCCTGCACAGCGCTGTGCCCGATATACAGAAACGTCTTGCGGTATCTCCTACAGGGAAAGTGCCAGGAGGGAAAAGTGAGGATTATGTTTAGACTTTCTCGGAACTGCTTCAAATCAACTAGATATCTTTGTGCTGTAAATCTCCCAACAGCCAAATGTAAAAGCAGCAAACATCTCGCTGTATGTCCCACATCCAAAGTGCCAAGAGAGAGCTTGCTCTCCCTGTCTTTGAGTACTGTTTGCGCTGTCCCGATTACCTCTTTGCTAACATTCTCTTCAGAGCTGCAGTGAAACCAGGAACCACGTGGAGAAGGCACCCACACTGAAAGTGCCTGGAGGGAACATTGGGGCTTCTTCTCAGTGTCTCTGATATAGGGTTTCACTGTCCCGGGAAACTCTCTGCTAACACCCTGCACAGCGCTGTGCCCAATATACAGAAATGTCTTGCGGTATCCCCTACAGGGAAAGTGCCAGGAGGGAAAAGTGAGGATTATGTTTAGACTTTCTCGGAACTGCTTCAAATCAACTAGATATCTTTGTGCTGTAAATCTCCCAACAGCCAAACGCAAAAGCAGCAAACATCTCGCTGTATGTCCCACATCCAAAGTGCCAAGAGAGTAATGTAGAGCTTGCTCTCCCTGTCTTTGAGTACTGTTTGCACTGTCCCGATTACCTCTTTGCTAACATTCTCTTCAGAGCTGCAGTGAAACCAGGAACCACGTGGAGAAGGCACCCACACTGAAAGTGCCTGGAGGGAACATTGGGGCTTCTTCTCAGTGTCTCTGATATAGGGTTTCACTGTCCCGGGAAACTCTCTGCTAACACCCTGCAGAGCGCTGTGCCCAATATACAGAAACGTCTTGCGGTATCTCCTACAGGGAAAGTGCCAGGAGGGAAAAGTGAGGATTATGCTTAGACTTTCTCGGAACTGCTTCAAATCAACTAGATATCTTTGTGCTGTAAATCTCCCAACAGCCAAATGTAAAAGCAGCAAACATCTCGCTGTATGTCCCACATCCAAAGTGCCAAGAGAGAGCTTGCTCTCCCTGTCTTTGAGTACTGTTTGCGCTGTCCCGATTACCTCTTTGCTAACATTCTCTTCAGAGCTGCAGTGAAACCAGGAACCACGTGGAGAAGGCACCCACACTGAAAGTGCCTGGAGAGAACATTGGGGCTTCTTCTCAGTGTCTCTGACATAGGGTTTCACTGTCCCGGGAAAGTCTCTGCTAACACCCTGCACAGCGCTGTGCCCAATATACAGAAATGTCTTGCGGTATCCCCTACAGGGAAAGTGCCAGGAGGGAAAAGTGAGGATTATGCTTAGACTTTCTCGGAACTGCTTCAAATCAACTAGATATCTTTGTGCTGTAAATCTCCCAACAGCCAAACGCAAAAGCAGCAAACATCTCGCTGTATGTCCCACATCCAAAGTGCCAAGAGAGTAATGTAGAGCTTGCTCTCCCTGTCTTTGAGTACTGTTTGCACTGTCCCGATTACCTCTTTGCTAACATTCTCTTCAGAGCTGCAGTGAAACCAGGAACCACGTGGAGAAGGCACCCACACTGAAAGTGCCTGGAGGGAACATTGGGGCTTCTTCTCAGTGTCTCTGATATAGGGTTTCACTGTCCCGGGAAACTCTCTGCTAACACCCTGCAGAGCGCTGTGCCCAATATACAGAAACGTCTTGCGGTATCTCCTACAGGGAAAGTGCCAGGAGGGAAAAGTGAGGATTATGTTTAGACTTTCTCGGAACTGCTTCAAATCAACTAGATATCTTTGTGCTGTAAATCTCCCAACAGCCAAACGCAAAAGCAGCAAACATCTCGCTGTATGTCCCACATCCAAAGTGCCAAGAGAGAGCTTGCTCTCCCTGTCTTTGAGTACTGTTTGCACTGTCCCGATTACCTCTTTGCTAACATTCTCTTCAGAGCTGCAGTGAAACCAGGAACCACGTGGAGAAGGCACCCACACTGAAAGTGCCTGGAGGGAACATTGGGGCTTCTTCTCAGTGTCTCTGACATAGGGTTTCACTGTCCCGGGAAACTCTCTGCTAACACCCTGCAGAGCGCTGTGCCCAATATACAGAAACGTCTTGCGGTATCTCCTACAGGGAAAGTGCCAGGAGGGAAAAGTGAGGATTATGTTTAGACTTTCTCGGAACTGCTTCAAATCAACTAGATATCTTTGTGCTGTAAATCTCCCAACAGCCAAATGTAAAAGCAGCAAACATCTCGCTGTATGTCCCACATCCAAAGTGCCAAGAGAGAGCTTGCTCTCCCTGTCTTTGAGTACTGTTTGCGCTGTCCCGATTACCTCTTTGCTAACATTCTCTTCAGAGCTGCAGTGAAACCAGGAACCACGTGGAGAAGGCACCCACACTGAAAGTGCCTGGAGGGAACGTTGGGGCTTCTTCTCAGTGTCTCTGATATAGGGTTTCACTGTCCCAGGAAACTCTCTGCTAACACCCTGCAGAGCGCTGTGCCCAATATACAGAAACGTCTTGCGGTATCTCCTACAGGGAAAGTGCCAGGAGGGAAAAGTGAGGATTATGTTTAGACTTTCTCGGAACTGCTTCAAATCAACTAGATATCTTTGTGCTGTAAATCTCCCAACAGCCAAATGTAAAAGCAGCAAACATCTCGCTGTATGTCCCACATCCAAAGTGCCAAGAGAGAGCTTGCTCTCCCTGTCTTTGAGTATTGTTTGCACTGTCCCGATTACCTCTTTGCTAACATTCTCTTCAGAGCTGCAGTGAAACCAGGAACCACGTGGAGAAGGCACCCACACTGAAAGTGCCTGGAGGGAACATTGGGGCTTCTTCTCAGTGTCTCTGATATAGGGTTTCACTGTCCCGGGAAACTCTCTGCTAACACCCTGCAGAGCGCTGTGCCCAATATACAGAAACGTCTTGCGGTATCTCCTACAGGGAAAGTGCCAGGAGGGAAAAGTGAGGATTATGTTTAGACTTTCTCGGAACTGCTTCAAATCAACTAGATATCTTTGTGCTGTAAATCTCCCAACAGCCAAATGTAAAAGCAGCAAACATCTCGCTGTATGTCCCACATCCAAAGTGCCAAGAGAGAGCTTGCTCTCCCTGTCTTTGAGTACTGTTTGCGCTGTCCCGATTACCTCTTTGCTAACATTCTCTTCAGAGCTGCAGTGAAACCAGGAACCACGTGGAGAAGGCACCCACACTGAAAGTGCCTGGAAGGAACGTTGGGGCTTCTTCTCAGTGTCTCTGATATAGGGTTTCACTGTCCCGGGAAACTCTCTGCTAACACCCTGCAGAGCGCTGTGCCCAATATACAGAAACGTCTTGCGGTATCTCCTACAGGGAAAGTGCCAGGAGGGAAAAGTGAGGATTATGTTTAGACTTTCTCGGAACTGCTTCAAATCAACTAGATATCTTTGTGCTGTAAATCTCCCAACAGCCAAACGCAAAAGCAGCAAACATCTCGCTGTATGTCCCACATCCAAAGTGCCAAGAGAGAGCTTGCTCTCCCTGTCTTTGAGTACTGTTTGCGCTGTCCCGATTACCTCTTTGCTAACATTCTCTTCAGAGCTGCAGTGAAACCAGGAACCACGTGGAGAAGGCACCCACACTGAAAGTGCCTGGAAGGAACGTTGGGGCTTCTTCTCAGTGTCTCTGATATAGGGTTTCACTGTCCCGGGAAACTCTCTGCTAACACCCTGCAGAGCGCTGTGCCCAATATACAGAAACGTCTTGCGGTATCCCCTACAGGGAAAGTGCCAGGAGGGAAAAGTGAGGATTATGTTTAGACTTTCTCGGAACTGCTTCAAATCAACTAGATATCTTTGTGCTGTAAATCTCCCAACAGCCAAATGCAAAAGCAGCAAACATCTCGCTGTATGTCCCACATCCAAAGTGCCAAGAGAGAGCTTGCTCTCCCTGTCTTTGAGTACTGTTTGCACTGTCCCGATTACCTCTTTGCTAACATTCTCTTCAGAGCTGCAGTGAAACCAGGAACCACGTGGAGAAGGCACCCACACTGAAAGTGCCTGGAGGGAATATTGGGGCTTCTTCTCAGTGTCTCTGACATAGGGTTTCACTGTCCCGGGAAAGTCTCTGCTAACACCCTGCACAGCGCTGTGCCCGATATACAGAAACGTCTTGCGGTATCTCCTACAGGGAAAGTGCCAGGAGGGAAAAGTGAGGATTATGTTTAGACTTTCTCGGAACTGCTTCAAATCAACTAGATATCTTTGTGCTGTAAATCTCCCAACAGCCAAATGTAAAAGCAGCAAACATCTCGCTGTATGTCCCACATCCAAAGTGCCAAGAGAGTAATGTAGAGCTTGCTCTCCCTGTCTTTGAGTACTGTTTGCACTGTCCCGATTACCTCTTTGCTAACATTCTCTTCAGAGCTGCAGTGAAACCAGGAACCACGTGGAGAAGGCACCCACACTGAAAGTGCCTGGAGGGAACATTGGGGCTTCTTCTCAGTGTCTCTGATATAGGGTTTCACTGTCCCGGGAAAGTCTCTGCTAACACCCTGCAGAGCGCTGTGCCCAATATACAGAAACGTCTTGCGGTATCTCCTACAGGGAAAGTGCCAGGAGGGAAAAGTGAGGATTATGTTTAGACTTTCTCGGAACTGCTTCAAATCAACTAGATATCTTTGTGCTGTAAATCTCCCAACAGCCAAATGTAAAAGCAGCAAACATCTCGCTGTATGTCCCACATCCAAAGTGCCAAGAGAGAGCTTGCTCTCCCTGTCTTTGAGTACTGTTTGCACTGTCCCGATTACCTCTTTGCTAACATTCTCTTCAGAGCTGCAGTGAAACCAGGAACCACGTGGAGAAGGCACCCACACTGAAAGTGCCTGGAGGGAACATTGGGGCTTCTTCTCAGTGTCTCTGACATAGAGTTTCACTGTCCCGGGAAACTCTCTGCTAACACCCTGCACAGCGCTGTGCCCAATATACAGAAATGTCTTGCAATATCCCCTACAGGGAAAGTGCCAGGAGGGAAAAGTGAGGATTATGCTTAGACTTTCTCGGAACTGCTTCAAATCAACTAGATATCTTTGTGCTGTAAATCTCCCAACAGCCAAATGTAAAAGCAGCAAACATCTCGCTGTATGTCCCACATCCAAAGTGCCAAGAGAGAGCTTGCTCTCCCTGTCTTTGAGTACTGTTTGCACTGTCCCGATTACCTCTTTTCTAACAGTCTCTTCAGAGCTGCAGTGAAACCAGGAACCACGTGGAGAAGGCACCCACACCAAAAGTGCCTGGAAGGAACGTTGGGGCTTCTTCTCAGTGTCTCTGATATAGGGTTTCACTGTCCCGGGAAACTCTCTGCTAACACCCTGCAGAGCGCTGTGCCCAATATACAGAAACGTCTTGCGGTATCCCCTACAGGGAAAGTGCCAGGAGGGAAAAGTGAGGATTATGCTTAGACTTTCTCGGAACTGCTTCAAATCAACTAGATATCTTTGTGCTGTAAATCTCCCAACAGCCAAACGCAAAAGCAGCAAACATCTCGCTGTATGTCCCACATCCAAAGTGCCAAGAGAGTAATGTAGAGCTTGCTCTCCCTGTCTTTGAGTACTGTTTGCACTGTCCCGATTACCTCTTTGCTAACATTCTCTTCAGAGCTGCAGTGAAACCAGGAACCACGTGGAGAAGGCACCCACACTGAAAGTGCCTGGAGGGAACATTGGGGCTTCTTCTCAGTGTCTCTGATATAGGGTTTCACTGTCCCGGGAAACTCTCTGCTAACACCCTGCAGAGCGCTGTGCCCAATATACAGAAACGTCTTGCGGTATCTCCTACAGGGAAAGTGCCAGGAGGGAAAAGTGAGGATTATGTTTAGACTTTCTCGGAACTGCTTCAAATCAACTAGATATCTTTGTGCTGTAAATCTCCCAACAGCCAAATGTAAAAGCAGCAAACATCTCGCTGTATGTCCCACATCCAAAGTGCCAAGAGAGAGCTTGCTCTCCCTGTCTTTGAGTACTGTTTGCACTGTCCCGATTACCTCTTTGCTAACATTCTCTTCAGAGCTGCAGTGAAACCAGGAACCACGTGGAGAAGGCACCCACACTGAAAGTGCCTGGAGGGAACATTGGGGCTTCTTCTCAGTGTCTCTGATATAGGGTTTCACTGTCCCGGGAAACTCTCTGCTAACACCCTGCAGAGCGCTGTGCCCAATATACAGAAACATCTTGCGGTATCTCCTACAGGGAAAGTGCCAGGAGGGAAAAGTGAGGATTATGTTTAGACTTTCTCGGAACTGCTTCAAATCAACTAGATATCTTTGTGCTGTAAATCTCCCAACAGCCAAATGTAAAAGCAGCAAACATCTCGCTGTATGTCTCACATCCAAAATGCCAAGAGAGAGCTTGCTCTCCCTGTCTTTGAGTACTGTTTGCACTGTCCCGATTACCTCTTTGCTAACATTCTCTTCAGAGCTGCAGTTTTGTTCTTTTGGCGGTTCCTTTGGGAACCGCTTGCGTAGCCCCACACACCTGGGGGCTGCAGGCTTTCCTGCTGCCTTCAGCCTCAAAACCACCCTTTCCCACTTGGCGCCGCGCCAGGCCCAAAAATGGCCATATGTCTGGAGACTGGTCCCACGCCCAAAGAGCCAGCAGGGAAAACTATGCCTTGTTCTAAAGCTCTTTGGGAACCGCTTGCGTAGCCCCACACACCTGGGGGCTGCAGGCTTTCCTGCTGCCTTCAGCCTCAAAACCACCATTTCCCACTTCGCGCTGCGCCATGCCCAAAAATAGCCATATGGCTGGAGACTGGTCCCACGCCCAAAGAGCCAGCAGGGAAAACTATGCCTTGTTCTAAAGCTCTTTGGGAACCGCTTGCGTAGCCCCACACACCTGGGGGCTGCAGGCTTTCCTGCTGCCTTCAGCCTCAAAACCACCCTTTCCCACTTGGCGTCACGCCAGTCACAAAAATAGCCATATGTCTGGAGACTGGTCCCACGCCCAAAGAGCCAGCAAGGAAAACTATGCCTTGTTCTAAAGCTCTTTGGGAACCGCTTGCGGAGCCCCACACACCTGGGGGCTGCAGGCTTTCCTGCTGCCTTCAGCCTCAAAACCACCCTTTCCCACGTAGCGTCACGCCAGGCACAAAAATGGCCATATGTCTGGAGATTTGTTCCACGCCCAAAGAGCCAGCAGGGAAAACTATGCCTTGTTCTAAAGCTCTTTGGGAACGGCTTGCATAGCCCCACACACCTGGGGGCTGCAGGCTTTCCTGCTCTCTTCAGCCTCAAAAGCACCCTTTCCCACTTGGCGCCGCGCCAGGCCCAAAAATGGCCATATGGCTGGAGACTGGTCCCACGCCCAAAGAGCCAGCAGGGAAAACGATGCCTTGTTCTAAAGCTCTTTGGGAACCGCTTGCGTAGCCCCACACACCTGGGGGCTGCAGGCTTTCCTGCTCTCTTCAGCCTCAAAAGCACGTTTTCCCACTTGGCGCCGCGCCAGGCACAAAAATGGCCATATGTCTGGAGATTGGTCCCACGCCCAAAGAGCCAGCAGGGAAAACTATGCCTTGTTCTAAAGCTCTTTGGGAACCGCTTGCGTAGCCCCACACACATGGGGGCTGCAGGCTTTCCTGCTGCCTTCAGCCTCAAAAGCACGCTTTCCCACTTGGCGCCGCGCCAGGCCCAAAAATGGCCATATGTCTGGAGATTGGTCCCACGCCCAAAGATCAAGCAGGGAAAACTATGCCTTGTTCTAAAGCTCTTGGGGAACCGCTTGCGTAGCCCCACACAAACTGGGGGCTGCAGGCTTTTCTCGCGCTTTCAGCCTCAGAAGAACCCTTTCGCAATTGGCGCTGCGCCAGGCCCAAAAATGGCCATATGTCTGGAGGTTGGTCCCACGCCCAAAGAGCCAGCAGGGAAAACTATGCCTTGTTCTAAAGCTCTTTGGGAACCGCTTGCGTAGCCCCACAGACCTGGGGGCTGCAGGCTTTCCTGCTGCCTTCAGCCTCAAAACCACCCTTTCCCACTTGGCGCCGCGCCAGGCACAAAAATGGCCATATGGCTGGAGACTGGTCCCACGCCCAAAGAGCCAGCAGGGAAAACTATGCCTTGTTCTAAAGCTCTTTGGGAACCGCTTGCGTAGCCCCACACAAACTGGGGGCTGCAGGCTTTTCTCGCGCTTTCAGCCTCAGAAGAACCCTTTCTCACTTGGCGCCGCGCCAGGCCCAAAAATGGCCATATGTCTGGAGACTGGTACCACACCCAAAGAGCCAGCAGGGAAAACTATGCCTTGTTCTAAAGCTCTTTGGGAACCGCTTGCGTAGCCCCACACACCTGGGGGCTGCAGGCTTTCCTGCTGCCTTCAGCCTCAAAACCACCATTTCCCACTTCGCGCTGCGCCATGCCCAAAAATAGCCATATGGCTGGAGACTGGTCCCACGCCCAAAGAGCCAGCAGGGAAAACTATGCCTTGTTCTAAAGCTCTTGGGGAACCGCTTGCGTAGCCCCACACACCTGGGGGCTGCAGGCTTTCCTGCTGCCTTCAGCCTCAAAACCACCCTTTCCCACTTGGCGTCACGCCAGTCACAAAAATAGCCATATGTCTGGAGACTGGTCCCACGCCCAAAGAGCCAGCAAGGAAAACTATGCCTTGTTCTAAAGCTCTTTGGGAACCGCTTGCGGAGCCCCACACACCTGGGGGCTGCAGGCTTTCCTGCTGCCTTCAGCCTCAAAACCACCCTTTCCCACGTAGCGTCATGCCAGGCCCAAAAATGGCCATATGTCTGGAGATTTGTTCCACGCCCAAAGAGCCAGCAGGGAAAACTATGCCTTGTTCTAAAGCTCTTTGGGAACGGCTTGCATAGCCCCACACACCTGGGGGCTGCAGGCTTTCCTGCTCTCTTCAGCCTCAAAAGCACCCTTTCCCACTTGGCGCCGCGCCAGGCCCAAAAATGGCCATATGGCTGGAGACTGGTCCCACGCCCAAAGAGCCAGCAGGGAAAACGATGCCTTGTTCTAAAGCTCTTTGGGAACCGCTTGCGTAGCCCCACACACCTGGGGGCTGCAGGCTTTCCTGCTCTCTTCAGCCTCAAAAGCACGTTTTCCCACTTGGCGCCGCGCCAGGCACAAAAATGGCCATATGTCTGGAGATTGGTCCCACGCCCAAAGAGCCAGCAGGGAAAACTATGCCTTGTTCTAAAGCTCTTTGGGAAACGCTTGCGTAGCCCCACACACCTGGGGGCTGCAGGCTTTCCTGCTGCCTTCAGCCTCAAAAGCACGCTTTCCCACTTGGCGCCGCGCCAGGCCCAAAAATGGCCATATGTCTGGAGATTGGTCCCACGCCCAAAGATCAAGCAGGGAAAACTATGCCTTGTTCTAAAGCTCTTGGGGAACCACTTGCGTAGCCCCACACAAACTGGGGGCTGCAGGCTTTTCTCGCGCTTTCAGCCTCAGAAGAACCCTTTCGCAATTGGCGCTGCGCCAGGCCCAAAAATGGCCATATGTCTGGAGGTTGGTCCCACGCCCAAAGAGCCAGCAGGGAAAACTATGCCTTGTTCTAAAGCTCTTTGGGAACCGCTTGCGTAGCCCCACAGACCTGGGGGCTGCAGGCTTTCCTGCTGCCTTCAGCCTCAAAACCACCCTTTCCCACTTGGCGCCGCGCCAGGCACAAAAATGGCCATATGGCTGGAGACTGGTCCCACGCCCAAAGAGCCAGCAGGGAAAACTATGCCTTGTTCTAAAGCTCTTTGGGAACCGCTTGCGTAGCCCCACACAAACTGGGGGCTGCAGGCTTTTCTCGCGCTTTCAGCCTCAGAAGAACCCTTTCTCACTTGGCGCCGCGCCAGGCACAAAAATGGCCATATGTCTGGAGACTGGTCCCACGCCCAAAGAGCCAGCAGGGAAAACTATGCCTTGTTCTAAAGCTCTTTGGGAACCGCTTGCGTAGCCCCACACACCTGGGGGCTGCAGGCTTTCCTGCTCTCTTCAGCCTCAAAAGCACGCTTTCCCACTTGGCTCCGCGCCAGGCCCAAAAATGGCCATATGTCTGGAGACTGGTCCCACGCCCAAAGAGCCAGCAGGGAAAACTATGCCTTGTTCTAAAGCTCTTTGGGAACCGCTTGCGTAGCCCCACACACCTGGGGGCTGCAGGCTTTCCTGCTGCCTTCAGCCTCAAAACCACCCTTTCCCACTTGGCGTCACGCCAGTCACAAAAATGGCCATATGTCTGGAGACTGGTCCCACGCCCAAAGAGCCAGCAGGGAAAACTATGCCTTGTTCTAAAGCTCTTTGGGAACGGCTTGCGTAGCCCCACACACCTGGGGGCTGCAGGCTTTCCTGCTGCCTTCAGCCTCAAAACCACCCTTTCCCACTTAGCGTCACGCCAGGCACAAAAATGGCCATATGTCTGGAGATTTGTTCCACGCCCAAAGAGCCAGCAGGGAAAACTATGCCTTGTTCTAAAGTTCTTTGGGAACCGCTTGCGTAGCCCCACACACCTGGGGGCTGCAGGCTTTCCTGCTCTCTTCAGCCTCAAAAGCACCCTTTCCCACTTGGCGCCGCGCCAGGCCCAAAAATGGCCATATGGCTGGAGACTGGTCCCACGCCCAAAGAGCCTGCACGGAAAACTATGCCTTGTTCTAAAGCTCTTTGGGAATGGCTTGCGTAGCCCCACACTCCTGGGGGCTGCAGGCTTTCCTGCTGCCTTCAGCCTCAAAACCACCCTTTCCCACTTGGCGCCGCGTCAGGCCCAAAAATGGCCATATATCTGGAGATTGGTCCCACGCCCAAAGAGCCAGCAGGGAAAACTATGCCTTGTTCTAAAGCTCTTTGGGAACCGCTTGCGTAGCCCCACACACCTGGGGGCTGCAGGCTTTCCTGCTCTCTTCAGCCTCAAAAGCACGCTTTCCCACTTGGCGCCGCGCCAGGCACAAAAATGGCCATATGTCTGGAGATTGGTCCCACGCCAAAGAGCCAGCACGGAAAACTATGCCTTGTTCTAAAGCTCTTTGGGAACCGCTTGCGTAGCCCCACACACCTGGGGGCTGCAGGCTTTCCTGCTGCCTTCAGCCTCAAAAGCACGCTTTCCCACTTGGCGCCGCGCCAGGCCCAAAAATGGCCATATGTCTGGAGATTGGTCCCACGCCCAAAGAGCCAGCAGGGAAAACTATGCCTTGTTCTAAAGCTCTTTGGGAACCGCTTGCGTAGCCCCACACAAACTGGGGGCTGCAGGCTTTTCTCGCGCTTTCAGCCTCAGAAGAACCCTTTCGCAATTGGCGCCGCGCCAGGCCCAAAAATGGCCATATGTCTGGAGGTTGGTCCCACGCCCAAAGAGCCAGCAGGGAAAACTATGCCTTGTTCTAAAGCTCTTTGGGAACCGCTTGCGTAGCCCCACACACCTGGGGGCTGCAGGCTTTCCTGCTGCCTTCAGCCTCAAAACCACCCTTTCCCACTTGGCGCCGCGCCAGGCACAAAAATGGCCATATGGCTGGAGACTGGTCCCACGCCCAAAGAGCCAGCAGGGAAAACTATGCCTTGTTCTAAAGCTCTTTGGGAACCGCTTGTGTAGCCCCACACAAACTGGGGGCTGCAGGCTTTTCTCGCGCTTTCAGCCTCAGAAGAACCCTTTCGCACTTGGCGCCGCGCCAGGCCCAAAAATGGCCATATGTCTGGAGACTGGTCCCACGCCCAAAGAGCCAGCAGGGAAAACTATGCCTTGTTCTAAAGCTCTTTGGGAACCGCTTGCGTAGCCCCACACACCTGGGGGCTGCAGGCTTTCCTGCTGCCTTCAGCCTCAAAACCACCCTTTCCCACTTGGCGTCACGCCAGGCACAAAAATGGCCATATGTCTGGAGATTTGTTCCACGCCCAAAGAGCCAGCAGGGAAAACTATGCCTTGTTCTAAAGCTCTTTGGGAACGGCTTGCGTAGCCCCACACACCTGGGGGCTGCAGGCTTTCCTGCTCTCTTCAGCCTCAAAAGCACGCTTTCCCACTTGGCGCCGCGCCAGGCTCAAAAATGGCCATATGTCTGGAGATTGGTCCCACGCCCAAAGAGCCAGCAGGGAAAACTATGCCTTGTTCTAAAGCTCTTTGGGAACCGCTTGCGTAGCCCCACACACCTGGGGGCTGCAGGCTTTCCTGCTGCCTTCAGCCTCAAAAGCACGCTTTCCCACTTGGCGCCGCGCCAGGCACAAAAATGGCCATATGTCTGGAGATTGGTCCCACGCCCAAAGAGCCAGCAGGGAAAACTATGCCTTGTTCTAAAGCTCTTGGGGAACCGCTTGCGTAGCCCCACACAAACTGGGGGCTGCAGGCTTTTCTCGCGCTTTCAGCCTCAGAAGAACCCTTTCACAATTGGCGCCGCGCCAGGCCCAAAAATGGCCATATGTCTGGAGGTTGGTCCCACGCCCAAAGAGCCAGCAGGGAAAACTATGCCTTGTTCTAAAGCTCTTTGGGAACCGCTTGCGTAGCCCCACACACCTGGGGGCTGCAGGCTTTCCTGCTGCCTTCAGCCTCAAAACCACCCTTTCCCACTTGGCGCCGCGCCAGGCACAAAAATGGCCATATGGCTGGAGACTGGTCCCACGCCCAAAGAGCCAGCAGTGAAAACTATGCCTTGTTCTAAAGCTCTTTGGGAACCGCTTGCGTAGCCCCACACAAACTGGGGGCTGCAGGCTTTTCTCGCGCTTTCAGCCTCAGAAGAACCCTTTCGCAATTGGCGCCGCGCCAGGCCCAAAAATGGCCATATGTCTGGAGGTTGGTCCCACGCCCAAAGAGCCAGCAGGGAAAACTATGCCTTGTTCTAAAGCTCTTTGGGAACCGCTTGCGTAGCCCCACACACCTGGGGGCTGCAGGCTTTCCTGCTGCCTTCAGCCTCAAAAGCACGCTTTCCCACTTGGCGCCGCGCCAGGCACAAAAATGGCCATATGGCTGGAGACTGGTCCCACGCCCAAAGAGCCAGCAGTGAAAACTATGCCTTGTTCTAAAGCTCTTTGGGAACCGCTTGCGTAGCCCCACACAAACTGGGGGCTGCAGGCTTTTCTCGCGCTTTCAGCCTCAGAAGAACCCTTTCTCACTTGGCGTCACGCCAGGCCCAAAAATGGCCATATGTCTGGAGACTGGTCCCACGCCCAAAGAGCCAGCAGGGAAAACTATGCCTTGTTCTAAAGCTCTTTGGGAACCGCTTGCGTAGCCCCACACACCTGGGGGCTGCAGGCTTTCCTGCTGCCTTCATCCTCAAAACCACCCTTTCCCACTTGGCGCCGCGCCAGGCCCAAAAATGGCCATATGTCTGGAGACTGGTCCCACGCCCAAAGAGCCAGCAGGGAAAACTATGCCTTGTTCTAAAGCTCTTTGGGAACGGCTTGCGTAGCCCCACACACCTGGGGGCTGCAGGCTTTCCTGCTCTCTTCAGCCTCAAAAGCACGCTTTCCCACTTGGCGCCGCGCCAGGCACAAAAATGGCCATATGTCTGGAGACTGGTCCCACGCCCAAAGAGCCAGCAGGGAAAACTATGCCTTGTTCTAAAGCTCTTTGGGAACCGCTTGCGTAGCCCCACACACCTGGGGGCTGCAGGCTTTCCTGCTGCCTTCAGCCTCAAAACCACCCTTTCCCACTTGGCGTCACGCCAGGCCCAAAAATGGCCATATGTCTGGAGATTTGTTCCACGCCCAAAGAGCCAGCAGGGAAAACTATGCCTTGTTCTAAAGCTCTTTGGGAACGGCTTGCGTAGCCCCACACACCTGGGGGCTGCAGGCTTTCCTGCTCTCTTCAGCCTCAAAAGCACGCTTTCCCACTTGGCGCCGCGCCAGGCCCAAAAATGGCCATATGTCTGGAGATTGGTCCCACGCCCAAAGAGCCAGCAGGGAAAACTATGCCTTGTTCTAAAGCTCTTTGGGAACCGCTTGCGTAGCCCCACACACCTGGGGGCTGCAGGCTTTCCTGCTGCCTTCAGCCTCAAAACCACCCTTTCCCACTTGGCGCCGCGCCAGGCCCAAAAATGGCCATATGTCTGGAGATTGGTCCCACGCCCAAAGAGCCAGCAGGGAAAACTATGCCTTGTTCTAAAGCTCTTTGGGAACCACTTGCTTAGCCCCACACACCTGGGGGCTGCAGGCTTTTCTCGCGCTTTCAGCCTCAGAAGAACCCTTTCGCACTTGGCGCCGCGCCAGGCCCAAAAATGGCCATATGTCTGGAGACTGGTCCCACGCCCAAAGAGCCAGCAGGGAAAACTATGCCTTGTTCTAAAGCTCTTTGGGAACCACTTGCGTAGCCCCACAGACCTGGGGGCTGCAGGCTTTCCTGCTGCCTTCAGCCTCAAAACCATCCTTTCCCACATGGCGTCACGCCAGGCCCAAAAATGGCCATATGTCTGGAGACTGGTGCCACGCCCAAAGAGCCAGCAGGGAAAACTATGCCTTGTTCTAAAGCTCTTGGGGAACCACTTGCGTAGCCCCACACACCTGGGGGCTGCAGGCTTTCCTGCTGTCTTCAGCCTCAGAAGAACCCTTTCGCACTTGGCGCCACGCCAGGCACAAAAATGGCCATATGTCTGGAGATTTGTTCCACGCCCAAAGAGCCAGCAGGGAAAACTATGCCTTGTTCTAAAGCTCTTTGGGAACGGCTTGCGTAGCCCCACACACCTGGGGGCTGCAGGCTTTCCTGCTCTCTTCAGCCTCAAAAGCACGCTTTCCCACTTGGCGCCGCGCCAGGCACAAAAATGGCCATATGTCTGGAGATTGGTTCCACGCCCAAAGAGCCAGCAGGGAAAACTATGCCTTGTTCTAAAGCTCTTTGGGAACCGCTTGCGTAGCCCCACACACCTGGGGGCTGCAGGCTTTCCTGCTGCCTTCAGCCTCAAAACCACCCTTTCCCACTTGGCGCCGCGCCAGGCCCAAAAATGGCCATATGTCTGGAGACTGGTGCCACGCCCAAAGAGCCAGCAGGGAAAACTATGCCTTGTTCTAAAGCTCTTTGGGAACCGCTTGCGTAGCCCCACACAAACTGGGGGCTGCAGGCTTTTCTCGCTCTTTCAGCCTCAGAAGAACCCTTTCTCACTTGGCGCCGCGCCAGGCCCAAAAATGGCCATATGTCTGGAGACTGGTCCCACGCCCAAAGAGCCAGCAGGGAAAACTATGCCTTGTTCTAAAGCTCTTTGGGAACCGCTTGCGTAGCCCCACACACCTGGGGGCTGCAGGCTTTCCTGCTCTCTTCAGCCTCAAAAGCACGCTTTCCCACTTGGCGCCGCGCCAGGCCCAAAAATGGCCATATGTCTGGAGACTGGTCCCACGCCCAAAGAGCCAGCAGGGAAAACTATGCCTTGTTCTAAAGCTCTTTGGGAACCGCTTGCGTAGCCCCACACACCTGGGGGCTGCAGGCTTTCCTGCTCTCTTCAGCCTCAAAAGCACGCTTTCCCACTTGGCGCCGCGCCAGGCCCAAAAATGGCCATATGTCTGGAGACTGGTCCCACGCCCAAAGAGCCAGCAGGGAAAACTATGCCTTGTTCTAAAGCTCTTGGGGAACCGCTTGCGTAGCCCCACACACCTGGGGGCTGCAGGCTTTCCTGCTGCCTTCAGCCTCAAAACCACCCTTTCCCACTTGGCGTCACGCCAGGCCCAAAAATGGCCATATGTCTGGAGATTTGTTCCACGCCCAAAGAGCCAGCAGGGAAAACTATGCCTTGTTCTAAAGCTCTTTGGGAACGGCTTGCGTAGCCCCACACACCTGGGGGCTGCAGGCTTTCCTGCTCTCTTCAGCCTCAAAAGCACGCTTTCCCACTTGGCGCCGCGCCAGGCCCAAAAATGGCCATATGTCTGGAGATTGGTCCCACGCCCAAAGAGCCAGCAGGGAAAACTATGCCTTGTTCTAAAGCTCTTTGGGAACTGCTTGCGTAGCCCCACACACCTGGGGGCTGCAGGCTTTCCTGCTGCCTTCAGCCTCAAAACCACCCTTTCCCACTTGGCGCCGCGCCAGGCCCAAAAATGGCCATATGTCTGGAGATTGGTCCCACGCCCAAAGAGCCAGCAGGGAAAACTATGCCTTGTTCTAAAGCTCTTTGGGAACCACTTGCTTAGCCCCACACACCTGGGGGCTGCAGGCTTTTCTCGCGCTTTCAGCCTCAGAAGAACCCTTTCGCACTTGGCTCCGCGCCAGGCCCAAAAATGGCCATATGTCTGGAGACTGGTCCCACGCCCAAAGAGCCAGCAGGGAAAACTATGCCTTGTTCTAAAGCTCTTTGGGAACCACTTGCGTAGCCCCACAGACCTGGGGGCTGCAGGCTTTCCTGCTGCCTTCAGCCTCAAAACCATCCTTTCCCACATGGCGTCACGCCAGGCCCAAAAATGGCCATATGTCTGGAGACTGGTGCCACGCCCAAAGAGCCAGCAGGGAAAACTATGCCTTGTTCTAAAGCTCTTGGGGAACCACTTGCGTAGCCCCACACACCTTGGGGCTGCAGGCTTTCCTGCTGTCTTCAGCCTCAGAAGAACCCTTTCGCACTTGGCGCCACGCCAGGCACAAAAATGGCCATATGTCTGGAGATTTGTTCCACGCCCAAAGAGCCAGCAGGGAAAACTATGCCTTGTTCTAAAGCTCTTTGGGAACCGCTTGCGTAGCCCCACACACCTGGGGGCTGCAGGCTTTCCTGCTCTCTTCAGCCTCAAAAGCACGCTTTCCCACTTGGCGCCGCGCCAGGCACAAAAATGGCCATATGTCTGGAGATTGGTTCCACGCCCAAAGAGCCAGCAGGGAAAACTATGCCTTGTTCTAAAGCTCTTTGGGAACCGCTTGCGTAGCCCCACACACCTGGGGGCTGCAGGCTTTCCTGCTGCCTTCAGCCTCAAAACCACCCTTTCCCACTTGGCGCCGCGTCAGGCCCAAAAATGGCCATATGTCTGGAGACTGGTCCCACGCCCAAAGAGCCAGCAGGGAAAACTATGCCTTGTTCTAAAGCTCTTTGGGAACCGCTTGCGTAGCCCCACACAAACTGGGGGCTGCAGGCTTTTCTCGCGCTTTCAGCGTCAGAAAAACCCTTTCGCAATTGGCGCCGCGCCAGGCCCAAAAATGGCCATATGTCTGGAGGTTGGTCCCACGCCCAAAGAGCCAGCAGGGAAAACTATGCCTTGTTCTAAAGCTCTTTGGGAACCGCTTGCGTAGCCCCACACACCTGGGGGCTACAGGCTTTCCTGCTGCCTTCAGCCTCAAAACCACCCTTTCCCACTTGGCGCCGCGTCAGGCCCAAAAATGGCCATATGTCTGGAGACTGGTCCCACGCCCAAAGAGCCAGCAGGGAAAACTATGCCTTGTTCTAAAGCTCTTTGGGAACCGCTTGCGTAGCCCCACACAAACTGGGGGCTGCAGGCTTTTCTCGCGCTTTCAGCGTCAGAAAAACCCTTTCGCAATTGGCGCCGCGCCAGGCCCAAAAATGGCCATATGTCTGGAGATTTGTTCCACGCCCAAAGAGCCAGCAGGGAAAACTATGCCTTGTTCTAAAGCTCTTTGGGAACGGCTTGCGTAGCCCCACACACCTGGGGGCTGCAGGCTTTCCTGCTCTCTTCAGCCTCAAAAGCACGCTTTCCCACTTGGCGCCGCGCCAGGCACAAAAATGGCCATATGTCTGGAGATTGGTTCCACGCCCAAAGAGCCAGCAGGGAAAACTATGCCTTGTTCTAAAGCTCTTGGGGAACCGCTTGCGTAGCCCCACACACCTGGGGGCTGCAGGCTTTCCTGCTGCCTTCAGCCTCAAAACCACCCTTTCCCACTTGGCGCCGCG
Source organism: Chroicocephalus ridibundus (assembly GCF_963924245.1). Classification (NCBI taxonomy): domain Eukaryota; kingdom Metazoa; phylum Chordata; class Aves; order Charadriiformes; family Laridae; genus Chroicocephalus; species Chroicocephalus ridibundus. Next base: position 361,718 of record NW_026961500.1, read on the forward strand.
CCAGGCCCAAAAATGGCCATATGTCTGGAGACTGGTGCCACGCCCAAAGAGCCAGCAGGGAAAACTATGCCTTGTTCTAAAGCTCTTTGGGAACCGCTTGCGTAGCCCCACACAAACTGGGGGCTGCAGGGTTTTCTCGCGCTTTCAGCTTCAGAAGAACCCTTTCGCAATTGGCGCCGCGCCAGGCCCAAAAATGGCCATATGTCTGGAGGTTGGTCCCACGCCCAAAGAGCCAGCAGGGAAAACTATGCCTTGTTCTAAAGCTCTTTGGGAACCGCTTGCGTAGCCCCACAGACCTGGGGGCTGCAGGCTTTCCTGCTGCCTTCAGCCTCAAAACCACCCTTTCCCACTTGGCGCCGCGCCAGGCACAAAAATGGCCATATGGCTGGAGACTGGTCCCACGCCCAAAGAGCCAGCAGGGAAAACTATGCCTTGTTCTAAAGCTCTTTGGGAACCGCTTGCGTAGCCCCACAGAAACTGGGGGCTGCAGGCTTTTCTCGCGCTTTCAGCCTCAGAAGAACCCTTTCTCACTTGGCGCCGCGCCAGGCCCAAAAATGGCCATATGTCTGGAGACTGGTCCCACGCCCAAAGAGCCAGCAGGGAAAACTATGCCTTGTTCTAAAGCTCTTTGGGAACCGCTTGCGTAGCCCCACACACCTGGGGGCTGCAGGCTTTCCTGCTCTCTTCAGCCTCAAAAGCACGCTTTCCCACTTGGCGCCGCGCCAGGCCCAAAAATGGCCATATGTCTGGAGACTGGTCCCACGCCCAAAGAGCCAGCAGGGAAAACTATGCCTTGTTCTAAAGCTCTTTGGGAACCGCTTGCGTAGCCCCACACACCTGGGGGCTGCAGGCTTTCCTGCTCTCTTCAGCCTCAAAAGCACGCTTTCCCACTTGGCGCCGCGCCAGGCCCAAAAATGGCCATATGTCTGGAGACTGGTCCCACGCCCAAAGAGCCAGCAGGGAAAACTATGCCTTGTTCTAAAGCTCTTGGGGAACCGCTTGCGTAGCCCCACACACCTGGGGGCTGCAGGCTTTCCTGCTGCCTTCAGCCTCAAAACCACCCTTTCCCACTTGGCGTCACGCCAGGCCCAAAAATGGCCATATGTCTGGAGATTTGTTCCACGCCCAAAGAGCCAGCAGGGAAAACTATGCCTTGTTCTAAAGCTCTTTGGGAACGGCTTGCGTAGCCCCACACACCTGGGGGCTGCAGGCTTTCCTGCTGCCTTCAGCCTCAAAACCACCCTTTCCCACTTGGCGCCGCGCCAGGCCCAAAAATGGCCATATGTCTGGAGATTGGTCCCACGCCCAAAGAGCCAGCAGGGAAAACTATGCCTTGTTCTAAAGCTCTTTGGGAACCGCTTGCGTAGCCCCACACACCTGGGGGCTGCAGGCTTTCCTGCTGCCTTCAGCCTCAAAACCACCCTTTCCCACTTGGCGCCGCGCCAGGCCCAAAAATGGCCATATGTCTGGAGATTGGTCCCACGCCCAAAGAGCCAGCAGGGAAAACTATGCCTTGTTCTAAAGCTCTTTGGGAACCACTTGCGTAGCCCCACACACCTGGGGGCTGCAGGCTTTCCTGCTGTCTTCAGCCTCAGAAGAACCCTTTCGCACTTGGCGCCACGCCAGGCACAAAAATGGCCATATGTCTGGAGATTTGTTCCACGCCCAAAGAGCCAGCAGGGAAAACTATGCCTTGTTCTAAAGCTCTTTGGGAACGGCTTGCGTAGCCCCACACACCTGGGGGCTGCAGGCTTTCCTGCTCTCTTCAGCCTCAAAAGCACGCTTTCCCACTTGGCGCCGCGCCAGGCACAAAAATGGCCATATGTCTGGAGATTGGTTCCACGCCCAAAGAGCCAGCAGGGAAAACTATGCCTTGTTCTAAAGCTCTTTGGGAACCGCTTGCGTAGCCCCACACACCTGGGGGCTGCAGGCTTTCCTGCTGCCTTCAGCCTCAAAACCACCCTTTCCCACTTGGCGCCGCGTCAGGCCCAAAAATGGCCATATGTCTGGAGACTGGTCCCACGCCCAAAGAGCCAGCAGGGAAAACTATGCCTTGTTCTAAAGCTCTTTGGGAACCGCTTGCGTAGCCCCACACAAACTGGGGGCTGCAGGCTTTTCTCGCGCTTTCAGCGTCAGAAAAACCCTTTCGCAATTGGCGCCGCGCCAGGCCCAAAAATGGCCATATGTCTGGAGGTTGGTCCCACGCCCAAAGAGCCAGCAGGGAAAACTATGCCTTGTTCTAAAGCTCTTTGGGAACCGCTTGCGTAGCCCCACATACCTGGGGGCTGCAGGCTTTCCTGCTCTCTTCAGCCTCAAAAGCACCCTTTCCCACTTGGCGCCGCACCAGGCACAAAAATGGCCATATGTCTGGAGATTGGTCCTGCGCCCAAAGAGCCAGCAGGGAAAACTATGCCTTGTTCTAAAGCTCTTTGGGAACGGCTTGCGTAGCCCCACACACCTGGGGGCTACAGGCTTTCGTGCTGCCTTCAGCCTCAAAACCACCCTTTCGCACTTGGCGCCGCGCCAGGCCCAAAAATGGCCATATGTCTGGAGACTGGTCCCACGCCCAAAGAGCCAGCAGGGAAAACTATGCCTTGTTCTAAAGCTCTTTGGGAACGGCTTGCGTAGCCCCACACACCTGGGGGCTGCAGGCTTTCCTGCTCTCTTCAGCCTCAAAAGAACGCTTTCCCACTTGGCGCCGCGCCAGGCACAAAAATGGCCATATGTCTGGAGATTGGTTCCACGCCCAAAGAGCCAGCAGGGAAAACTATGCCTTGTTCTAAAGCTCTTGGGGAACCGCTTGCGTAGCCCCACACACCTGGGGGCTGCAGGCTTTCCTGCTGCCTTCAGCCTCAAAACCACCCTTTCCCACTTGGCGCCGCGCCAGGCCCAAAAATGGCCATATGTCTGGAGACTGGTGCCACGCCCAAAGAGCCAGCAGGGAAAACTATGCCTTGTTCTAAAGCTCTTTGGGAACCGCTTGCGTAGCCCCACACAAACTGGGGGCTGCAGGGTTTTCTCGCGCTTTCAGCTTCAGAAGAACCCTTTCGCACTTGGCGCCGCGCCAGGCCCAAAAATGGCCATATGTCTGGAGACTGGTCCCACGCCCAAAGAGCCAGCAGGGAAAACTATGCCTTGTTCTAAAGCTCTTTGGGAACCGTTTGCGTAGCCCCACACACCTGGGGGCTGCAGGCTTTCCTGCTGCCTTCAGCCTCAAAACCACCCTTTCCCACATGGCGTCACGCCAGGCCCAAAAATGGCCATATGTCTGGAGACTGGTGCCACGCCCAAAGAGCCAGCAGGGAAAACTATGCCTTGTTCTAAAGCTCTTTGGGAACCGCTTGCGTAGCCCCACACACCTGGGGGCTGCAGGCTTTCCTGCTGCCTTCAGCCTCAAAACCACCCTTTCCCACATGGCGTCACGCCAGGCCCAAAAATGGCCATATGTCTGGAGATTGGTCCCTTTCCCAAAGAGCCAGCAGGGAAAACTATGCCTTGTTCTAAAGCTCTTTGGGAACCGCTTGCGTAGCCCCACACACCTGGGGGCTGCAGGCTTTCCTCGCGCTTTCAGCCTCAGAAGAACCCTTTCGCACTTGGCGCCGCGCCAGGCCCAAAAATGGCCATATGTCTGGAGACTGGTCCCACGACCAAAGAGCCAGCAGGGAAAACTATGCCTTGTTCTAAAGCTCTTTGGGAACCGCTTGCGTAGCCCCACACACCTGGGGGCTGCAGGCTTTCCTGCTGCCTTCAGCCTCAAAACCATCCTTTCCCACATGGCGTCACGCCAGGCCCAAAAATGGCCATATGTCTGGAGACTGGTCCCACGCCCAAAGAGCCAGCAGGGAAAACTATGCCTTGTTCTAAAGCTCTTTGGGAACCGCTTGCGTAGCCCCACACACCTGGGGGCTGCAGGCTTTCCTGCTGTCTTCAGCCTCAGAAGAACCCTTTCGCACTTGGCGCCACGCCAGGCACAAAAATGGCCATATGTCTGGAGATTGGTTCCACGCCCAAAGAGCCAGCAGGGAAAACTATGCCTTGTTCTAAAGCTCTTTGGGAACCGCTTGCGTAGCCCCACACAAACTGGGGGCTGCAGGCTTTTCTCACGCTTTCAGCGTCAGAAGAACCCTTTCGCAATTGGCGCCGCGCCAGGCCCAAAAATGGCCATATGTCTGGAGGTTGGTCCCATGCCCAAAGAGCCAGCAGGGAAAACTATGCCTTGTTCTAAAGCTCTTTGGGAACCGTTTGCGTAGCCCCACACACCTGGGGGCTGCAGGCTTTCCTGCTGCCTTCAGCCTCAAAACCACCCTTTCCCACATGGCGTCACGCCAGGCACAAAAATGGCCATATGTCTGGAGACTGGTGCCACGCCCAAAGAGCCAGCAGGGAAAACTATGCCTTGTTCTAAAGCTCTTTGGGAACCACTTGCGTAGCCCCACACACCTGGGGGCTGCAGGCTTTCCTGCTGCCTTCAGCCTCAAAACCATCCTTTCCCACATGGCGTCACGCCAGGCCCAAAAATGGCCATATGTCTGGAGACTGGTCCCACGCCCAAAGAGCCAGCAGGGAAAACTATGCCTTGTTCTAAAGCTCTTTGGGAACCGCTTGCGTAGCCCCACACACCTGGGGGCTGCAGGCTTTCCTGCTCTCTTCAGCCTCAGAAGAACCCTTTCGCACTTGGCGCCACGCCAGGCACAAAAATGGCCATATGGCTGGAGATTTGTTCCACGCCCAAAGAGCCAGCAGGGAAAACTATGCCTTGTTCTAAAGCTCTTTGGGAACGGCTTGCGTAGCCCCACACACCTGGGGGCTGCAGGCTTTCCTGCTCTCTTCAGCCTCAAAAGAACGCTTTCCCACTTGGCGCCGCGCCAGGCACAAAAATGGCCATATGTCTGGAGATTGGTTCCACGCCCAAAGAGCCAGCAGGGAAAACTATGCCTTGTTCTAAAGCTCTTGGGGAACCGCTTGCGTAGCCCCACACACCTGGGGGCTGCAGGCTTTCCTGCTGCCTTCAGCCTCAAAACCACCCTTTCCCACTTGGCGCCGCGCCAGGCCCAAAAATGGCCATATGTCTGGAGACTGGTGCCACGCCCAAAGAGCCAGCAGGGAAAACTATGCCTTGTTCTAAAGCTCTTTGGGAACCGCTTGCGTAGCCCCACACAAACTGGGGGCTGCAGGGTTTTCTCGCGCTTTCAGCTTCAGAAGAACCCTTTCGCACTTGGCGCCGCGCCAGGCCCAAAAATGGCCATATGTCTGGAGACTGGTCCCACGCCCAAAGAGCCAGCAGGGAAAACTATGCCTTGTTCTAAAGCTCTTTGGGAACCGTTTGCGTAGCCCCACACACCTGGGGGCTGCAGGCTTTCCTGCTGCCTTCAGCCTCAAAACCACCCTTTCCCACATGGCGTCACGCCAGGCCCAAAAATGGCCATATGTCTGGAGACTGGTGCCACGCCCAAAGAGCCAGCAGGGAAAACTATGCCTTGTTCTAAAGCTCTTTGGGAACCGCTTGCGTAGCCCCACACACCTGGGGGCTGCAGGCTTTCCTGCTGCCTTCAGCCTCAAAACCACCCTTTCCCACATGGCGTCACGCCAGGCCCAAAAATGGCCATATGTCTGGAGATTGGTCCCTTTCCCAAAGAGCCAGCAGGGAAAACTATGCCTTGTTCTAAAGCTCTTTGGGAACCGCTTGCGTAGCCCCACACACCTGGGGGCTGCAGGCTTTCCTCGCGCTTTCAGCCTCAGAAGAACCCTTTCGCACTTGGCGCCGCGCCAGGCCCAAAAATGGCCATATGTCTGGAGACTGGTCCCACGACCAAAGAGCCAGCAGGGAAAACTATGCCTTGTTCTAAAGCTCTTTGGGAACCGCTTGCGTAGCCCCACACACCTGGGGGCTGCAGGCTTTCCTGCTGCCTTCAGCCTCAAAACCATCCTTTCCCACATGGCGTCACGCCAGGCCCAAAAATGGCCATATGTCTGGAGACTGGTCCCACGCCCAAAGAGCCAGCAGGGAAAACTATGCCTTGTTCTAAAGCTCTTTGGGAACCGCTTGCGTAGCCCCACACACCTGGGGGCTGCAGGCTTTCCTGCTGTCTTCAGCCTCAGAAGAACCCTTTCGCACTTGGCGCCACGCCAGGCACAAAAATGGCCATATGTCTGGAGATTGGTTCCACGCCCAAAGAGCCAGCAGGGAAAACTATGCCTTGTTCTAAAGCTCTTTGGGAACCGCTTGCGTAGCCCCACACAAACTGGGGGCTGCAGGCTTTTCTCACGCTTTCAGCGTCAGAAGAACCCTTTCGCAATTGGCGCCGCGCCAGGCCCAAAAATGGCCATATGTCTGGAGGTTGGTCCCATGCCCAAAGAGCCAGCAGGGAAAACTATGCCTTGTTCTAAAGCTCTTTGGGAACTGTTTGCGTAGCCCCACACACCTGGGGGCTGCAGGCTTTCCTGCTGCCTTCAGCCTCAAAACCACCCTTTCCCACATGGCGTCACGCCAGGCACAAAAATGGCCATATGTCTGGAGACTGGTGCCACGCCCAAAGAGCCAGCAGGGAAAACTATGCCTTGTTCTAAAGCTCTTTGGGAACCACTTGCGTAGCCCCACACACCTGGGGGCTGCAGGCTTTCCTGCTGCCTTCAGCCTCCAAACCACCCTTTCCCACATGGCGTCACGCCAGGCCCAAAAATGGCCATATGTCTGGAGATTGGTCCCTTTCCCAAAGAGCCAGCAAGGAAAACTATGCCTTGTTCTAAAGCTCTTTGGGAACCGCTTGCGTAGCCCCACACACCTGGGGGCTGCAGGCTTTTCTCGCGCTTTCAGCCTCAGAAGAACCCTTTCGCACTTGGCGCTGCGCCAGGCCCAAAAATGGCCATATGTCTGGAGACTGGTCCCACGCCCAAAGAGCCAGCAGGGAAAACTATGCCTTGTTCTAAAGCTCTTTGGGAACCGCTTGCGTAGCCCCACACACCTGGGGGTTACAGGCTTTCCTGCTCTCTTCAGCCTCAGAAGAACCCTTTCGCACTTGGCGCCGCGCCAGGCCCAAAAATGGCCATATGTCTGGAGATTGGTCCCACGCCCAAAGAGCCAGCAGGGAAAACTATGCCTTGTTCTAAAGCTCTTTGGGAACCGCTTGCGTAGCCCCACACACCTGGGGGCTGCAGGCTTTCCTGCTGCCTTCAGCCTCAAAAGCACGATTTCCCACTTGGCGCCGCACCAGGCCCAAAAATGGCCATATGTCTGGAGATTGGTCCCACGCCCAAAGAGCCAGCAGGGAAAACTATGCCTTGTTCTAAAGCTCTTTGGGAACCGCTTGCGTAGCCCCACACAAACTGGGGGCTGCAGGCTTTTCTCGCGCTTTCAGCATCAGAAGAACCCTTTCGCAATTGGCGCCGCGCCAGGCCCAAAAATGGCCATATGTCTGGAGGTTGGTCCCACGCCCAAAGAGCCAGCAGGGAAAACTATGCCTTGTTCTAAAGCTCTTTGGGAACCGTTTGCGTAGCCCCACACACCTGGGGGCTGCAGGCTTTCCTGCTGCCTTCAGCCTCAAAACCACCCTTTCCCACATGGCGTCACGCCAGGCACAAAAATGGCCATATGTCTGGAGACTGGTGCCACGCCCAAAGAGCCAGCAGGGAAAACTATGCCTTGTTCTAAAGCTCTTTGGGAACCACTTGCGTAGCCCCACACACCTGGGGGCTGCAGGCTTTCCTGCTCTCTTCAGCCTCAGAAGAACCCTTTCGCACTTGGCGCCGCGCCAGGCCCAAAAATGGCCATATGTCTGGAGATTGGTCCCACGCCCAAAGAGCCAGCAGGGAAAATTATGCCTTGTTCTAAAGCTCTTTGGGAACCGCTTGCGTAGCCCCACACACCTGGGGGCTACAGGCTTTCCTGCTGCCTTCAGCCTCAAAACCACCATTTCCCACTTGGCGCCGCACCAGGCCCAAAAATAGCCATATGGCTGGAGACTGGTCCCACGCCCAAAGAGCCAGCAGGGAAAACTATGCCTTGTTCTAAAGCTCTTTGGGAACCACTTGCGTAGCCCTACAGACCTGGGGGCTGCAGGCTTTCCTGCTGTCTTCAGCCTCAGAAGAACCCTTTCGCACTTGGCGCCACGCCAGGCACAAAAATGGCCATATGTCTGGAGACTGGTGCCACGCCCAAAGAGCCAGCAGGGAAAACTATGCCTTGTTCTAAAGCTCTTTGGGAACCGCTTGCGTAGCCCCACAGACCTGGGGGCTACAGGCTTTCCTGCTGCCTTCAGCCTCAAAACCACCCTTTCCCACTTGGCGCCGCGCCAGGCCCAAAAATGGCCATATGTCTGGAGACTGGTCCCACGCCCAAAGAGCCAGCAGGGAAAACTATGCCTTGTTCTAAAGCTCTTTGGGAACCGCTTGCGTAGCCCCACACAAACTGGGGGCTGCAGGCTTTTCTCACGCTTTCAGCGTCAGAAGAACCCTTTCGCAATTGGCGCCGCGCCAGGCCCAAAAATGGCCATATGTCTGGAGGTTGGTCCCACGCCCAAAGAGCCAGCAGGGAAAACTATGCCTTGTTCTAAAGCTCTTTGGGAACCGTTTGCGTAGCCCCACACACCTGGGGGCTGCAGGCTTTCCTGCTGCCTTCAGCCTCAAAACCACCCTTTCCCACATGGCGTCACGCCAGGCACAAAAATGGCCATATGTCTGCAGACTGGTCCCACGCCCAAAGAGCCAGCAGGGAAAAATATGCCTTGTTCTAAAGCTCTTTGGGAACCACTTGCGTAGCCCCACACACCTGGGGGCTGCAGGCTTTCCTGCTGCCTTCAGCCTCAAAACCACCCTTTCCCACATGGCGTCACGCCAGGCCCAAAAATGGCCATATGTCTGGAGATTGGTCCCTTTCCCAAAGAGCCAGCAGGGAAAACTATGCCTTGTTCTAAAGCTCTTTGGGAACCGCTTGCGTAGCCCCACACACATGGGGGCTGCAGGCTTTTCTCGCGCTTTCAGCCTCAGAAGAACCCTTTCGCACTTGGCGCTGCGCCAGGCCCAAAAATGGCCATATGTCTGGAGACTGGTCCCACGCCCAAAGAGCCAGCAGGGAAAACTATGCCTTGTTCTAAAGCTCTTTGGGAACCGCTTGCGTAGCCCCACACACCTGGGGGTTACAGGCTTTCCTGCTCTCTTCAGCCTCAGAAGAACCCTTTCGCACTTGGCGCCGCGCCAGGCCCAAAAATGGCCATATGTCTGGAGATTGGTCCCACGCCCAAAGAGCCAGCAGGGAAAACTATGCCTTGTTCTAAAGCTCTTTGGGAACCGCTTGCGTAGCCCCACACACCTGGGGGCTGCAGGCTTTCCTGCTGCCTTCAGCCTCAAAAGCACGATTTCCCACTTGGCGCCGCACCAGGCCCAAAAATGGCCATATGTCTGGAGATTGGTCCCACGCCCAAAGAGCCAGCAGGGAAAACTATGCCTTGTTCTAAAGCTCTTTGGGAACCGCTTGCGTAGCCCCACACAAACTGGGGGCTGCAGGCTTTTCTCGCGCTTTCAGCGTCAGAAAAACCCTTTCGCAATTGGCGCCGCGCCAGGCCCAAAAATGGCCATATGTCTGGAGGTTGGTCCCACGCCCAAAGAGCCAGCAGGGAAAACTATGCCTTGTTCTAAAGCTCTTTGGGAACCGCTTGCGTAGCCCCACATACCTGGGGGCTGCAGGCTTTCCTGCTCTCTTCAGCCTCAAAAGCACCCTTTCCCACTTGGCGCCGCACCAGGCACAAAAATGGCCATATGTCTGGAGATTGGTCCTGCGCCCAAAGAGCCAGCAGGGAAAACTATGCCTTGTTCTAAAGCTCTTTGGGAACGGCTTGCGTAGCCCCACACACCTGGGGGCTACAGGCTTTCGTGCTGCCTTCAGCCTCAAAACCACCCTTTCGCACTTGGCGCCGCGCCAGGCCCAAAAATGGCCATATGTCTGGAGACTGGTCCCACGCCCAAAGAGCCAGCAGGGAAAACTATGCCTTGTTCTAAAGCTCTTTGGGAACCGCTTGCGTAGCCCCACAGACCTGGGGGCTGCAGGCTTTCCTGCTGCCTTCAGTCTCAAAAGCACCCTTTCCCACTTGGCGCCGCGCCAGGCCCAAAAATAGCCATATGGCTGGAGACTGGTCCCACGCCCAAAGAGCCAGCAGGGAAAACTATGCCTTGTTCTAAAGCTCTTTGGGAACCACTTGCGTAGCCCCACACACCTGGGGGCTGCAGGCTTTCCTGCTGCCTTCAGCCTCAAAACCATCCTTTCCCACATGGCGTCACGCCAGGCCCAAAAATGGCCATATGTCTGGAGACTGGTCCCACGCCCAAAGAGCCAGCAGGGAAAACTATGCCTTGTTCTAAAGCTCTTTGGGAACCGCTTGCGTAGCCCCACACACCTGGGGGCTGCAGGCTTTCCTGCTCTCTTCAGCCTCAGAAGAACCCTTTCGCACTTGGCGCCACGCCAGGCACAAAAATGGCCATATGGCTGGAGATTTGTTCCACGCCCAAAGAGCCAGCAGGGAAAACTATGCCTTGTTCTAAAGCTCTTTGGGAACGGCTTGCGTAGCCCCACACACCTGGGGGCTGCAGGCTTTCCTGCTCTCTTCAGCCTCAAAAGCACGCTTTCCCACTTGGCGCCGCGCCAGGCACAAAAATGGCCATATGTCTGGAGATTGGTCCCACGCCCAAAGAGCCAGCAGGGAAAACTATGCCTTGTTCTAAAGCTCTTTGGGAACCGCTTGCGTAGCCCCACACAAACTGGGGGCTGCAGGGTTTTCTCGCGCTTTCAGCTTCAGAAGAACCCTTTCCCACATGGCGTCACGCCAGGCCCAAAAATGGCCATATGTCTGGAGATTGGTCCCACGCCCAAAGAGCCAGCAGGGAAAACTATGCCTTGTTCTAAAGCTCTTTGGGAACCGCTTGCGTAGCCCCACACACATGGGGGCTGCAGGCTTTTCTCGCGCTTTCAGCCTCAGAAGAACCCTTTCGCACTTGGCGCTGCGCCAGGCCCAAAAATGGCCATATGTCTGGAGACTGGTCCCACGCCCAAAGAGCCAGCAGGGAAAACTATGCCTTGTTCTAAAGCTCTTTGGGAACCGCTTGCGTAGCCCCACACACCTGGGGGTTACAGGCTTTCCTGCTCTCTTCAGCCTCAGAAGAACCCTTTCGCACTTGGCGCCGCGCCAGGCCCAAAAATGGCCATATGTCTGGAGATTGGTCCCACGCCCAAAGAGCCAGCAGGGAAAACTATGCCTTGTTCTAAAGCTCTTTGGGAACCGCTTGCGTAGCCCCACACACCTGGGGGCTGCAGGCTTTCCTGCTGCCTTCAGCCTCAAAAGCACGATTTCCCACTTGGCGCCGCACCAGGCCCAAAAATGGCCATATGTCTGGAGATTGGTCCCACGCCCAAAGAGCCAGCAGGGAAAACTATGCCTTGTTCTAAAGCTCTTTGGGAACCGCTTGCGTAGCCCCACACAAACTGGGGGCTGCAGGCTTTTCTCGCGCTTTCAGCGTCAGAAGAACCCTTTCGCAATTGGCGCCGCGCCAGGCCCAAAAATGGCCATATGTCTGGAGATTGGTCCCACGCCCAAAGAGCCAGCAGGGAAAATTATGCCTTGTTCTAAAGCTCTTTGGGAACCGCTTGCGTAGCCCCACACACCTGGGGGCTACAGGCTTTCCTGCTGCCTTCAGCCTCAAAACCACCCTTTCGCACTTGGCGCCGCACCAGGCCCAAAAATGGCCATATGTCTGGAGACTGGTCCCACGCCCAAAGAGCCAGCAGGGAAAACTATGCCTTGTTCTAAAGCTCTTTGGGAACCGCTTGCGTAGCCCCACAGACCTGGGGGCTGCAGGCTTTCCTGCTGCCTTCAGTCTCAAAAGCACCCTTTCCCACTTGGCGCCGCGCCAGGCCCAAAAATAGCCATATGGCTGGAGACTGGTCCCACGCCCAAAGAGCCAGCAGGGAAAACTATGCCTTGTTCTAAAGCTCTTTGGGAACCACTTGCGTAGCCCTACAGACCTGGGGGCTGCAGGCTTTCCTGCTGTCTTCAGCCTCAGAAGAACCCTTTCGCACTTGGCGCCACACCAGGCACAAAAATGGCCATATGTCTGGAGACTGGTGCCACGCCCAAAGAGCCAGCAGGGAAAACTATGCCTTGTTCTAAAGCTCTTTGGGAACCGCTTGCGTAGCCCCACAGACCTGGGGGCTACAGGCTTTCCTGCTGCCTTCAGCCTCAAAACCACCCTTTCCCACTTGGCGCCGCGCCAGGCCCAAAAATGGCCATATGTCTGGAGACTGGTCCCACGCCCAAAGAGCCAGCAGGGAAAACTATGCCTTGTTCTAAAGCTCTTTGGGAACCGCTTGCGTAGCCCCACACAAACTGGGGGCTGCAGGCTTTTCTCACGCTTTCAGCGTCAGAAGAACCCTTTCGCAATTGGCGCCGCGCCAGGCCCAAAAATGGCCATATGTCTGGAGGTTGGTCCCACGCCCAAAGAGCCAGCAGGGAAAACTATGCCTTGTTCTAAAGCTCTTTGGGAACCGTTTGCGTAGCCCCACACACCTGGGGGCTGCAGGCTTTCCTGCTGCCTTCAGCCTCAAAACCACCCTTTCCCACATGGCGTCACGCCAGGCACAAAAATGGCCATATGTCTGGAGACTGGTGCCACGGCCAAAGAGCCAGCAGGGAAAACTATGCCTTGTTCTAAAGCTCTTTGGGAACCACTTGCGTAGCCCCACACACCTGGGGGCTGCAGGCTTTCCTGCTGCCTTCAGCCTCAAAACCACCCTTTCCCACTTGGCGCCGCGCCAGGCCCAAAAATGGCCATATGTCTGGAGATTGGTCCCTTTCCCAAAGAGCCAGCAGGGAAAACTATGCCTTGTTCTAAAGCTCTTTGGGAACCGCTTGCGTAGCCCCACACACCTGGGGGCTGCAGGCTTTTCTCGCGCTTTCAGCCTCAGAAGAACCCTTTCGCACTTGGCGCTGCGCCAGGCCCAAAAATGGCCATATGTCTGGAGACTGGTCCCACGCCCAAAGAGCCAGCAGGGAAAACTATGCCTTGTTCTAAAGCTCTTTGGGAACCGCTTGCGTAGCCCCACACACCTGGGGGTTACAGGCTTTCCTGCTCTCTTCAGCCTCAGAAGAACCCTTTCGCACTTGGCGCCGCGCCAGGCCCAAAAATGGCCATATGTCTGGAGATTGGTCCCACGCCCAAAGAGCCAGCAGGGAAAACTATGCCTTGTTCTAAAGCTCTTTGGGAACCGCTTGCGTAGCCCCACACACCTGGGGGCTGCAGGCTTTCCTGCTGCCTTCAGCCTCAAAAGCACGCTTTCCCACTTGGCGCCGCGCCAGGCCCAAAAATGGCCATATGTCTGGAGATTGGTCCCTTTCCCAAAGAGCCAGCAGGGAAAACTATGCCTTGTTCTAAAGCTCTTTGGGAACCGCTTGCGTAGCCCCACACACCTGGGGGCTGCAGGCTTTCCTGCTCTCTTCATCCTCAGAAGAACCCTTTCGCACTTGGAGGTGCGCCACGCCCAAAAATAGCCATATGTCTGGAGATTGGTTCCACGCCCAAAGAGCCAGCAGGGAAAACTATGCCTTGTTCTAAAGCTCTTTGGGAACCGCTTGCGTAGCCCCACACACCTGGGGGCTGCAGGCTTTCCTGCTCTCTTCAGCCTCAAAAGCACCCTTTCCCACTTGGCGCCGCACCAGGCACAAAAATGGCCATATGTCTGGAGATTGGTCCCGCGCCCAAAGAGCCAGCAGGGAAAACTATGCCTTGTTCTAAAGCTCTTTGGGAACCGCTTGCTTAGCCCCACACACCTGGGGGCTGCAGGCTTTTCTCGCGCTTTCAGCCTCAGAAGAACCCTTTCGCACTTGGCGCCGCGCCAGGCCCAAAAATGGCCATATGTCTGGAGGTTGGTCCCACGCCCAAAGAGCCAGCAGGGAAAACTATGCCTTGTTCTAAAGCTCTTTGGGAACGGCTTGCGTAGCCCCACACACCTGGGGGCTGCAGGCTTCCCTGCTCTCTTCAGCCTCAAAAGCACGCTTTCCCACTTGGCGCCGCGCCAGGCACAAAAATGGCCATATGTCTGGAGATTGGTTCCACGCCCAAAGAGCCAGCAGGGAAAACTATGCCTTGTTCTAAAGCTCTTTGGGAACCGCTTGCGTAGCCCTACAGACCTGGGGGCTGCAGGCTTTCCTGCTGCCTTCAGCCTCAAAACCATCCTTTCCCACATGGCGTCACGCCAGGCCCAAAAATGGCCATATGTCTGGAGACTGGTCCCACGCCCAAAGAGCCAGCAGGGAAAACTATGCCTTGTTCTAAAGCTCTTTGGGAACCGCTTGCGTAGCCCCACACACCTGGGGGCTGCAGGCTTTCCTGCTGTCTTCAGCCTCAGAAGAACCCTTTCGCACTTGGCGCCACGCCAGGCACAAAAATGGCCATATGTCTGGAGACTGGTGCCACGCCCAAAGAGCCAGCAGGGAAAACTATGCCTTGTTCTAAAGCTCTTTGGGAACCGCTTGCGTAGCCCTACACACCTGGGGGCTGCAAGCTTCCCTGCTCTCTTCAGCCTCAAAAGCACGCTTTCCCACTTGGTGCCGCGCCAGGCACAAAAATGGCCATATGTCTGGAGATTGGTTCCACGCCCAAAGAGCCAGCAGGGAAAACTATGCCTTGTTCTAAAGCTCTTTGGGAACCGCTTGCGTAGCCCTACACACCTGGGGGCTGCAGGCTTTCCTGCTGCCTTCAGCCTCAAAACCACCCTTTCCCACTTGGCGCCGCGCCAGGCCCAAAAATGGCCATATGTCTGGAGACTGGTCCCACGCCCAAAGAGCCAGCAGGGAAAACTATGCCTTGTTCTAAAGCTCTTTGGGAACCGCTTGCGTAGCCCCACACAAACTGGGGGCTGCAGGCTTTTCTCTCGCTTTCAGCGTCAGAAGAACCCTTTCGCAATTGGCGCCGCGCCAGGCCCAAAAATGGCCATATGTCTGGAGGTTGGTCCCACGCCCAAAGAGCCAGCAGGGAAAACTATGCCTTGTTCTAAAGCTCTTTGGGAACCGCTTGCGTAGCCCCACACACCTGGGGGCTGCAGGCTTTCCTGCTGCCTTCAGCCTCAAAACCACCCTTTCCCACATGGCGTCACGCCAGGCACAAAAATGGCCATATGTCTGGAGACTGGTGCCACGCCCAAAGAGCCAGCAGGGAAAACTATGCCTTGTTCTAAAGCTCTTTGGGAACCACTTGCGTAGCCCCACACACCTGGGGGCTGCAGGCTTTCCTGCTGCCTTCAGCCTCAAAACCACCCTTTCCCACATGGCGTCACGCCAGGCCCAAAAATGGCCATATGTCTGGAGATTGGTCCCTTTCCCAAAGAGCCAGCAGGGAAAACTATGCCTTGTTCTAAAGCTCTTTGGGAACCGCTTGCGTAGCCCCACACACCTGGGGGCTGCAGGCTTTCCTCGCGCTTTCAGCCTCAGAAGAACCCTTTCCCACTTGGCGCCGCGCCAGGCCCAAAAATGGCCATATGTCTGGAGACTGGTCCCACGCCCAAAGAGCCAGCAGGGAAAACTATGCCTTGTTCTAAAGCTCTTTGGGAACCGCTTGCGTAGCCCCACACACCTGGGGGTTACAGGCTTTCCTGCTCTCTTCAGCCTCAGAAGAACCCTTTCGCACTTGGCGCCGCGCCAGGCCCAAAAATGGCCATATGTCTGGAGACTGGTCCCACGCCCAAAGAGCCAGCAGGGAAAACTATGCCTTGTTCTAAAGCTCTTTGGGAACCGCTTGCGTAGCCCCACAGACCTGGGGGCTGCAGGCTTTCCTGCTGCCTTCAGCCTCAAAAGCACGCTTTCCCACTTGGCGCCGCGCCAGGCCCAAAAATGGCCATATGTCTGGAGATTGGTCCCTTTCCCAAAGAGCCAGCAGGGAAAACTATGCCTTGTTCTAAAGCTCTTTGGGAACCGCTTGCGTAGCCCCACACACCTGGGGGCTGCAGGCTTTCCTGCTCTCTTCATCCTCAGAAGAACCCTTTCGCACTTGGAGGTGCGCCACGCCCAAAAATAGCCATATGTCTGGAGATTGGTTCCACGCCCAAAGAGCCAGCAGGGAAAACTATGCCTTGTTCTAAAGCTCTTTGGGAACCGCTTGCGTAGCCCCACACACCTGGGGGCTGCAGGCTTTCCTGCTCTCTTCAGCCTCAAAAGCACCCTTTCCCACTTGGCGCCGCACCAGGCACAAAAATGGCCATATGTCTGGAGATTGGTCCCGCGCCCAAAGAGCCAGCAGGGAAAACTATGCCTTGTTCTAAAGCTCTTTGGGAACCGCTTGCTTAGCCCCACACACCTGGGGGCTGCAGGCTTTTCTCGCGCTTTCAGCCTCAGAAGAACCCTTTCGAACTTGGCGCCGCGCCAGGCCCAAAAATAGCCATATGGCTGGAGACTGGTTCCACGCCCAAAGAGCCAGCACGGAAAATTATGCCTTGTTCTAAAGCTCTTTGGAAACCGCTTGCGTAGCCCCACACACCTGGGGGCTACAGGCTTTCCTGCTGCCTTCAGCCTCAAAACCACCCTTTCCCACTTGGCGCCGCACCAGGCCCAAAAATGGCCATATGTCTGGAGATTGGTCCCACGCCCAAAGAGCCAGCAGGGAAAACTATGCCTTGTTCTAAAGCTCTTTGGGAACCGCTTGCGTAGCCCCACAGACCTGGGGGCTGCAGGCTTTCCTGCTGCCTTCAGTCTCAAAAGCACCCTTTCCCACTTGGCGCCGCGCCAGGCCCAAAAATAGCCATATGGCTGGAGACTGGTCCCACGCCCAAAGAGCCAGCAGGGAAAACTATGCCTTGTTCTAAAGCTCTTTGGGAACCACTTGCGTAGCCCCACACACCTGGGGGCTGCAGGCTTTCCTGCTGCCTTCAGCCTCAAAACCATCCTTTCCCACATGGCGTCACGCCAGGCCCAAAAATGGCCATATGTCTGGAGACTGGTCCCACGCCCAAAGAGCCAGCAGGGAAAACTATGCCTTGTTCTAAAGCTCTTTGGGAACCGCTGCGTAGCCCCACACAAACTGGGGGCTGCAGGCTTTTCTCGCGCTTTCAGCGTCAGAAGAACCCTTTCGCAATTGGCGCCGCGCCAGGCCCAAAAATGGCCATATGTCTGGAGGTTGGTCCCACGCCCAAAGAGCCAGCAGGGAAAACTATGCCTTGTTCTAAAGCTCTTTGGGAACCGCTTGCGTAGCCCCACACACCTGGGGGCTGCAGGCTTTCCTGCTGCCTTCAGCCTCAAAACCACCCTTTCCCACTTGGCGTCACGCCAGGCACAAAAATGGCCATATGTCTGGAGACTGGTGCCACGCCCAAAGAGCCAGCAGGGAAAACTATGCCTTGTTCTAAAGCTCTTTGGGAACCACTTGCGTAGCCCCACACACCTGGGGGCTGCAGGCTTTCCTGCTCTCTTCAGCCTCAGAAGAACCCTTTCGCACTTGGCGCCGCGCCAGGCCCAAAAATGGCCATATGTCTGGAGATTGGTCCCACGCCCAAAGAGCCAGCAGGGAAAACTATGCCTTGTTTTAAAGCTCTTTGGGAACCGCTTGCGTAGCCCCACACACCTGGGGGCTGCAGGCTTTCCTGCTGCCTTCAGCCTCAAAAGCACGCTTTCCCACTTGGCGCCGCGCCAGGCCCAAAAATGGCCATATGTCTGGAGATTGGTCCCTTTCCCAAAGAGCCAGCAGGGAAAACTATGCCTTGTTCTAAAGCTCTTTGGGAACCGCTTGCGTAGCCCCACACACCTGGGGGCTGCAGGCTTTCCTGCTCTCTTCATCCTCAGAAGAACCCTTTCGCACTTGGAGGTGCGCCACGCCCAAAAATAGCCATATGTCTGGAGATTGGTTCCACGCCCAAAGAGCCAGCAGGGAAAACTATGCCTTGTTCTAAAGCTCTTTGGGAACCGCTTGCGTAGCCCCACACACCTGGGGGCTGCAGGCTTTTCTCGCGCTTTCAGCCTCAGAAGAACCCTTTCGCACTTGGCGCCGCGCCAGGCACAAAAATGGCCATATGTCTGGAGACTGGTCCCACGCCCAAAGAGCCAGCAGGGAAAACTATGCCTTGTTCTAAAGCTCTTTGGGAACCGCTTGCGTAGCCCCACACACCTGGGGGCTGCAGGCTTTCCTGCTGCCTTCAGCCTCAAAACCACCCTTTCCCACTTGGCGCCGCGCCAGGCCCAAAAATAGCCATATGTCTGGAGACTGGTCCCACGCCCAAAGAGCCAGCACGGAAAATTATGCCTTGTTCTAAAGCTCTTTGGGAACCGCTTGCGTAGCCCCAAACACCTGGGGGCTGCAGGCTTTCCTGCTCTCTTCAGCCTCAGAAGAACCCTTTCGCACTTGGCGCCAAGCCAGGCACAAAAATGGCCATATGTCTGGAGATTTGTTCCACGCCCAAAGAGCCAGCAGGGAAAACTATGCCTTGTTCTAAAGCTCTTTGGGAACCGCTTGCGTAGCCCCACACACCTGGGGGCTGCAGGCTTTCCTGCTCTCTTCAGCCTCAAAAGCACGCTTTCCCAATTGGCGCCGCGCCAGGCACAAAAATGGCCATATGTCTGGAGATTGGTTCCACGCCCAAAGAGCCAGCAGGGAAAACTATGCCTTGTTCTAAAGCTCTTTGGGAACCGCTTGCGTAGCCCCACACACCTGGGGGCTGCAGGCTTTCCTGCTGCCTTCAGCCTCAAAACCACCCTTTCCCACTTGGCGCCGCGCCAGGCCCAAAAATGGCCATATGTCTGGAGACTGGTCCCACGCCCAAAGAGCCAGCAGGGAAAACTATGCCTTGTTCTAAAGCTCTTTGGGAACCGCTTGCGTAGCCCCACACAAACTGGGGGCTGCAGGGTTTTCTCGCGCTTTCAGCGTCAGAAGAACCCTTTCGCAATTGGCGCCGCGCCAGGCCCAAAAATGGCCATATGTCTGGAGGTTGGTCCCACGCCCAAAGAGCCAGCAGGGAAAACTATGCCTTGTTCTAAAGCTCTTTGGGAACCGTTTGCGTAGCCCCACAGACCTGGGGGCTGCAGGCTTTCCTGCTGCCTTCAGCCTCAAAACCACCCTTTCCCACATGGCGTCACGCCAGGCCCAAAAATGGCCATATGTCTGGAGACTGGTGCCACGCCCAAAGAGCCAGCAGGGAAAACTATGCCTTGTTCTAAAGCTCTTTGGGAACCACTTGCGTAGCCCCACACACCTGGGGGCTGCAGGCTTTCCTGCTGCCTTCAGCCTCAAAACCACCCTTTCCCACATGGCGTCACGCCAGGCCCAAAAATGGCCATATGTCTGGAGATTGGTCCCTTTCCCAAAGAGCCAGCAGGGAAAACTATGCCTTGTTCTAAAGCTCTTTGGGAACCGCTTGCGTAGCCCCACACACCTGGGGGCTGTAGGCTTTCCTCGCGCTTTCAGCCTCAGAAGAACCCTTTCCCACTTGGCGCCGCGCCAGGCCCAAAAATGGCCATATGTCTGGAGACTGGTCCCACGCCCAAAGAGCCAGCAGGGAAAACTATGCCTTGTTCTAAAGCTCTTTGGGAACCGCTTGCGTAGCCCCACACACCTGGGGGTTACAGGCTTTCCTGCTCTCTTCAGCCTCAGAAGAACCCTTTCGCACTTGGCGCCGCGCCAGGCCCAAAAATGGCCATATGTCTGGAGATTGGTCCCACGCCCAAAGAGCCAGCAGGGAAAACTATGCCTTGTTTTAAAGCTCTTTGCGAACCGCTTGCGTAGCCCCACACACCTGGGGGCTGCAGTCTTTCCTGCTGCCTTCAGCCTCAAAAGCACGCTTTCCCACTTGGCGCCGCGCCAGGCCCAAAAATGGCCATATGTCTGGAGATTGGTCCCTTTCCCAAAGAGCCAGCAGGGAAAACTATGCCTTGTTCTAAAGCTCTTTGCGAACCGCTTGCGTAGCCCCACACACCTGGGGGCTGCAGGCTTTCCTGCTCTCTTCATCCTCAGAAGAACCCTTTCGCACTTGGAGGTGCGCCACGCCCAAAAATAGCCATATGTCTGGAGATTGGTTCCACGCCCAAAGAGCCAGCAGGGAAAACTATGCCTTGTTCTAAAGCTCTTTGGGAACCGCTTGCGTAGCCCCACACACCTGGGGGCTGCAGGCTTTCCTGCTCTCTTCAGCCTCAAAAGCACCCTTTCCCACTTGGCGCCGCACCAGGCACAAAAATAGCCATATGGCTGGAGACTGGTCCCACGCCCAAAGAGCCAGCAGGGAAAACTATGCCTTGTTCTAAAGCTCTTTGGGAACCACTTGCTTAGCCCCACACACCTGGGGGCTGCAGGCTTTTCTCGCGCTTTCAGCCTCAGAAGAACCCTTTCGCACTTGGCGCCGCGCCAGGCCCAAAAATGGCCATATGTCTGGAGACTGGTCCCACGCCCAAAGAGCCAGCAGGGAAAACTATGCCTTGTTCTAAAGCTCTTTGGGAACCGCTTGCGTAGCCCCACACACCTGGGGGCTGCAGGCTTTCCTGCTCTCTTCAGCCTCAGAAGAACCCTTTCGCACTTGGCGCCACGCCAGGCCCAAAAATGGCCATATGTCTGGAGGTTGGTCCCACGCCCAAAGAGCCAGCAGGGAAAACTATGCCTTGTTCTAAAGCTCTTTGGGAACGGCTTGCGTAGCCCCACACACCTGGGGGCTGCAGGCTTTCCTGCTGCCTTCAGCCTCAAAACCACCCTTTCC
Organism: Chroicocephalus ridibundus; assembly: GCF_963924245.1. Taxonomy (NCBI): domain Eukaryota; kingdom Metazoa; phylum Chordata; class Aves; order Charadriiformes; family Laridae; genus Chroicocephalus; species Chroicocephalus ridibundus. The sequence continues at coordinate 382,419 of NW_026961500.1, forward strand.
CACATGGCGTCACGCCAGGCCCAAAAATGGCCATATGTCTGGAGACTGGTGCCATGCCCAAAGAGCCAGCAGGGAAAACTATGCCTTGTTCTAAAGCTCTTTGGGAACCACTTGCGTAGCCCCACACACCTGGGGGCTGCAGGCTTTCCTGCTGCCTTCAGCCTCAAAACCACCCTTTCCCACATGGCGTCACGCCAGGCCCAAAAATGGCCATATGTCTGGAGACTGGTCCCACGCCCAAAGAGCCAGCAGGGAAAACTATGCCTTGTTCTAAAGCTCTTTGGGAACCGCTTGCGTAGCCCCACACACCTGGGGGTTACAGGCTTTCCTGCTCTCTTCAGCCTCAGAAGAACCCTTTCGCACTTGGCGCTGCGCCAGGCCCAAAAATGGCCATATGTCTGGAGATTGGTCCCACGCCCAAAGAGCCAGCAGGGAAAACTATGCCTTGTTTTAAAGCTCTTTGGGAACCGCTTGCGTAGCCCCACACACCTGGGGGCTGCAGGCTTTCCTGCTGCCTTCAGCCTCAAAAGCACGCTTTCCCACTTGGCGCCGCGCCAGGCCCAAAAATGGCCATATGTCTGGAGATTGGTCCCTTTCCCAAAGAGCCAGCAGGGAAAACTATGCCTTGTTCTAAAGCTCTTTGGGAAACGCTTGCGTAGCCCCACACACCTGGGGGCTGCAGGCTTTCCTGCTCTCTTCATCCTCAGAAGAACCCTTTCGCACTTGGAGGTGCGCCACGCCCAAAAATAGCCATATGTCTGGAGATTGGTTCCACGCCCAAAGAGCCAGCAGGGAAAACTATGCCTTGTTCTAAAGCTCTTTGGGAACCGCTTGCGTAGCCCCACACACCTGGGGGCTGCAGGCTTTCCTGCTCTCTTCAGCCTCAAAAGCACCCTTTCCCACTTGGCGCCGCACCAGGCACAAAAATGGCCATATGTCTGGAGATTGGTCCCACGCCCAAAGAGCCAGCAGGGAAAACTATGCCTTGTTCTAAAGCTCTTTGGGAACCACTTGCTTAGCCCCACACACCTGGGGGCTGCAGGCTTTTCTCGTGCTTTCAGCCTCAGAAGAACCCTTTCGCACTTGGCGCCGCGCCAGGCCCAAAAATGGCCATATGTCTGGAGACTGGTCCCACGCCCAAAGAGCCAGCAGGGAAAACTATGCCTTGTTCTAAAGCTCTTTGGGAACCGCTTGCGTAGCCCTACAGACCTGGGGGCTGCAGGCTTTCCTGCTGCCTTCAGCCTCAAAACCACCCTTTACCACATGGCGTCACGCCAGGCACAAAAATGGCCATATGTCTGCAGACTGGTCCCACGCCCAAAGAGCCAGCAGGGAAAACTATGCCTTGTTCTAAAGCTCTTTGGGAACCGCTTGCGTAGCCCCACACACCTGGGGGCTGCAGGCTTTCCTGCTCTCTTCAGCCTCAGAAGAACCCTTTCGCACTTGGCGCCACGCCAGGCACAAAAATGGCCATATGTCTGGAGATTTGTTCCACGCCCAAAGAGCCAGCAGGGAAAACTATGCCTTGTTCTAAAGCTCTTTGGGAACCACTTGCTTAGCCCCACACACCTGGGGGCTGCAGGCTTTCCTGCTGCCTTCAGCCTCATAAGCACGCTTTCCCACTTGGCGCCGCGCCAGGCACAAAAATGGCCATATGTCTGGAGATTGGTCCCACGCCCAAAGTGCCAGCAGGGAAAACTATGCCTTGTTCTAAAGCTCTTTGGGAACCGCTTGCGTAGCCCCACAGACCTGGGGGCTGCAGGCTTTCCTGCTGCCTTCAGCCTCAAAACCACCCTTTCCCACTTGGCGCCGCGCCAGGCCCAAAAATGGCCATATGTCTGGAGACTGGTCCCACGCCCAAAGAGCCAGCAGGGAAAACTATGCCTTGTTCTAAAGCTCTTTGGGAACCGCTTGCGTAGCCCCACAGACCTGGGGGCTGCAGGCTTTCCTGCTGCCTTCAGCCTCAAAACCACCATTTCCCACTTCGCGCCGCGCCATGCCCAAAAATGGCCATATGGCTGGAGACTGGTCCCACGCCCAAAGAGCCAGCAGGGAAAACTATGCCTTGTTCTAAAGCTCTTTGGGAACCGCTTGCGAAGCCCCACACACCTGGGGGCTGCAGGCTTTCCTGCTGCCTTCAACCTCAAAACCACCCTTTCCCACATGGCGTCACGCCAGGCACAAAAATGGCCATATGGCTGGAGACTGGTCCCACGCCCAAAGAGCCAGCAGGGAAAACTATGCCTTGTTCTAAAGCTCTTTGGGAACCGCTTGCGTAGCCCCACACACCTGGGGGCTGCAGGCTTTCCTGCTCTCTTCAGCCTCAGAAGAACCCTTTCGCACTTGGCGCCACGCCAGGCACAAAAATGGCCATATGTCTGGAGATTTGTTCTACGCCCAAAGAGCCAGCAGGGAAAACTATGCCTTGTTCTAAAGCTCTTTGGGAACCGCTTGCGTAGCCCCACACACCTGGGGGCTGCAGGCTTTCCTTCTCTCTTCAGCCTCAAAAGCACCCTTTCCCACTTGGCGCCGCGCCAGGCACAAAAATGGCCATATGGCTGGAGACTGGTCCCACGCCCAAAGAGCCAGCAGGGAAAACTATGCCTTGTTCTAAAGCTCTTTGGGAACCACTTGCGTAGCCCCACACACCTGGGGGCTGCAGGCTTTCCTGCTGCCTTCAGCCTCAAAACCACCCTTTCCCACATGGCGTCACGCCAGGCCCAAAAATGGTCATATGTCTGGAGATTGGTCCCTTTCCCAAAGAGCCAGCAGGGAAAACTATGCCTTGTTCTAAAGCTCTTTGGGAACCGCTTGCGTAGCCCCACACACCTGGGGGCTGCAGGCTTTCCTCGCGCTTTCAGCATCAGAAGAACCCTTTCGCACTTGGCGCCGCGCCAGGCCCAAAAATGGCCATATGTCTGGAGACTGGTCCCACGCCCAAAGAGCCAGCAGGGAAAACTATGCCTTGTTCTGAAGCTCTTTGGGAACCGCTTGCGTAGCCCCACACACCTGGGGGCTGCAGGCTTTCCTGCTGCCTTCAGCCTCAAAAGCACGCTTTCCCACTTGGCGCCGCGCCAGGCCCAAAAATGGCCATATGTCTGGAGATTGGTCCCTTTCCCAAACAGCCAGCAGGGAAAACTATGCCTTGTTCTAAAGCTCTTTGGGAACCGCTTGCGTAGCCCCACACACCTGGGGGCTGCAAGCTTTCCTGCTCTCTTCATCCTCAGAAGAACCCTTTCGCACTTGGAGGTGCGCCACGCCCAAAAATAGCCATATGTCTGGAGACTGGTCCCACGCCCAAAGAGCCAGCAGGGAAAACTATGCCTTGTTCTAAAGCTCTTTGGGAACCGCTTGCGTAGCCCCACAGACCTGGGGGCTGCAGGCTTTCCTGCTGCCTTCAGTCTCAAAAGCACCCTTTCCCACATGGCGTCACGGCAGGCCCAAAAATGGCCATATGTCTGGAGATTGGTCCCTTTCCCAAAGAGCCAGCAGGGAAAACTATGCCTTGTTCTAAAGCTCTTTGGGAACCGCTTGCGTAGCCCCACACACCTGGGGGTTACAAGCTTTCCTGCTCTCTTCAGCCTCAGAAGAACCCTTTCCCACTTGGCGCCGCGCCAGGCCCAAAAATGGCCATATGTCTGGAGATTGGTCCCACGCCCAAAGAGCCAGCAGGGAAAACTATGCCTTGTTCTAAAGCTCTTTGGGAACCGCTTGCGTAGCCCCACAGACCTGGGGGCTGCAGGCTTTCCTGCTGCCTTCAGCCTCAAAAGCACGCTTTCCCACTTGGCGCCGTGCCAGGCCCAAAAATGGCCATATGTCTGGAGACTGGTCCCACGCCCAAAGAGCCAGCAGGGAAAACTATGCCTTGTTCTAAAGCTCTTTGGGAACCGCTTGCGTAGCCCCACACAAACTGGGGGCTGCAGGCTTTTCTCGCGCTTTCAGCGTCAGAAGAACCCTTTCGCACTTGGCGCCGCGCCAGGCCCAAAAATGGCTATATGTCTGGAGATTGGTCCCACGCCCAAAGAGCCAGCAGGGAAAACTATGCCTTGTTCTAAAGCTCTTTGGGAACCGCTTGCGTAGCCCCACACACCTGGGGGCTACAGGCTTTCCTGCTGCCTTCAGCCTCAAAACCACCCTTTCCCACTTGGCGCCGCACCAGGCCCAAAAATGGCCATATGTCTGGAGACTGGTCCCACGCCCAAAGAGCCAGCAGGGAAAACTATGCCTTGTTCTAAAGCTCTTTGGGAACCGCTTGCGTAGCCCCACAGACCTGGGGGCTGCAGGCTTTCCTGCTGCCTTCAGTCTCAAAAGCACCCTTTCCCACTTGGCGCCGCACCAGGCCCAAAAATGGCCATATGTCTGGAGACTGGTCCCACGCCCAAAGAGCCAGCAGGGAAAACGATGCCTTGTTCTAAAGCTCTTTGGGAACCGCTTGCGTAGCCCCACACACCTGGGGGCTGCAGGCTTTCCTGCTGCCTTCAGCCTCAAAACCACCCTTTCCCACATGGCGTCACGCCAGGCACAAAAATGGCCATATGTCTGGAGACTGGTCCCACGACCAAAGAGCCAGCAGGGAAAAATATGCCTTGTTCTAAAGCTCTTTGGGAACCACTTGCGTAGCCCCACACACCTGGGGGCTGCAGGCTTTCCTGCTGCCTTCAGCCTCAAAACCACCCTTTCCCACATGGCGTCACGCCAGGCCCAAAAATGGCCATATGTCTGGAGATTGGTCCCACGCCCAAAGAGCCAGCAGGGAAAACTATGCCTTGTTCTAAAGCTCTTTGGGAACCGCTTGCGTAGCCCCACACACATGGGGGCTGCAGGCTTTCCTCGCGCTTTCAGCCTCAGAAGAACCCTTTCGCACTTGGCGCCGCGCCAGGCCCAAAAATGGCCATATGTCTGGAGACTGGTCCCACGCCCAAAGAGCCAGCAGGGAAAACTATGCCTTGTTCTAAAGCTCTTTGGGAACCGCTTGCGTAGCCCCACACACCTGGGGGCTGCAGGCTTTCCTGCTCTCTTCAGCCTCAGAAGAACCCTTTCGCACTTGGCGCCGCGCCAGGCCCAAAAATGGCCATATGTCTGGAGATTGGTCCCACGCCCAAAGAGCCAGCAGGGAAAACTATGCCTTGTTCTAAAGCTCTTTGGGAACCGCTTGCGTAGCCCCACACACCTGGGGGCTACAGGCTTTCCTGCTGCCTTCAGCCTCAAAAGCACGCTTTCCCACTTGGCGCCGCGCCAGGCCCAAAAATGGCCATATGTCTGGAGACTGGTCCCACGCCCAAAGAGCCAGCAGGGAAAACTATGCCTTGTTCTAAAGCTCTTTGGGAACCGCTTGCGTAGCCCCACACAAACTGGGGGCTGCAGGCTTTTCTCGCGCTTTCAGCGTCAGAAGAACCCTTTCGCAATTGGCGCCGCGCCAGGCCCAAAAATGGCCATATGTCTGGAGGTTGGTCCCACGCCCAAAGAGCCAGCAGGGAAAACTATGCCTTGTTCTAAAGCTCTTTGGGAACCGTTTGCGTAGCCCCACACACCTGGGGGCTGCAGGCTTTCCTGCTGCCTTCAGCCTCAAAACCACCCTTTCCCACATGGCGTCACGCCAGGCACAAAAATGGCCATATGTCTGGAGACTGGTGCCACGCCCAAAGAGCCAGCAGGGAAAAATATGCCTTGTTCTAAAGCTCTTTGGGAACCACTTGCGTAGCCCCACACACCTGGGGGCTGCAGGCTTTCCTCGCGCTTTCAGCATCAGAAGAACCCTTTCGCACTTGGCGCCGCGCCAGGCCCAAAAATGGCCATATGTCTGGAGACTGGTCCCACGCCCAAAGAGCCAGCAGGGAAAACTATGCCTTGTTCTAAAGCTCTTTGGGAACCGCTTGCGTAGCCCCACACACCTGGGGGTTACAGGCTTTCCTGCTCTCTTCAGCCTCAGAAGAACCCTTTCGCACTTGGCGCCGCGCCAGGCCCAAAAATGGCCATATGTCTGGAGACTGGTCCCACGCCCAAAGAGCCAGCAGGGAAAACTATGCCTTGTTCTGAAGCTCTTTGGGAACCGCTTGCGTAGCCCCACACACCTGGGGGCTGCAGGCTTTCCTGCTGCCTTCAGCCTCAAAAGCACGCTTTCCCACTTGGCGCCGCGCCAGGCCCAAAAATGGCCATATGTCTGGAGATTGGTCCCTTTCCCAAAGAGCCAGCAGGGAAAACTATGCCTTGTTCTAAAGCTCTTTGGGAACCGCTTGCGTAGCCCCACACACCTGGGGGCTGCAAGCTTTCCTGCTCTCTTCATCCTCAGAAGAACCCTTTCGCACTTGGAGGTGCGCCACGCCCAAAAATAGCCATATGTCTGGAGACTGGTCCCACGCCCAAAGAGCCAGCAGGGAAAACTATGCCTTGTTCTAAAGCTCTTTGGGAACCGCTTGCGTAGCCCCACAGACCTGGGGGCTGCAGGCTTTCCTGCTGCCTTCAGTCTCAAAAGCACCCTTTCCCACATGGCGTCACGGCAGGCCCAAAAATGGCCATATGTCTGGAGATTGGTCCCTTTCCCAAAGAGCCAGCAGGGAAAACTATGCCTTGTTCTAAAGCTCTTTGGGAACCGCTTGCGTAGCCCCACACACATGGGGGCTGCAGGCTTTCCTCGCGCTTTCAGCCTCAGAAGAACCCTTTCGCACTTGGCGCCGCGCCAGGCCCAAAAATGGCCATATGTCTGGAGACTGGTCCCACGCCCAAAGAGCCAGCAGGGAAAACTATGCCTTGTTCTAAAGCTCTTTGGGAACCGCTTGCGTAGCCCCACACACCTGGGGGTTACAAGCTTTCCTGCTCTCTTCAGCCTCAGAAGAACCCTTTCGCACTTGGCGCCGCGCCAGGCCCAAAAATGGCCATATGTCTGGAGATTGGTCCCACGCCCAAAGAGCCAGCAGGGAAAACTATGCCTTGTTCTAAAGCTCTTTGGGAACCGCTTGCGTAGCCCCACAGACCTGGGGGCTGCAGGCTTTCCTGCTGCCTTCAGCCTCAAAAGCACGCTTTCCCACTTGGCGCCGTGCCAGGCCCAAAAATGGCCATATGTCTGGAGACTGGTCCCACGCCCAAAGAGCCAGCAGGGAAAACTATGCCTTATTCTAAAGCTCTTTGGGAACCGCTTGCGTAGCCCCACACAAACTGGGGGCTGCAGGCTTTTCTCGCGCTTTCAGCGTCAGAAGAACCCTTTCGCACTTGGCGCCGCGCCAGGCCCAAAAATGGCCATATGTCTGGAGATTGGTCCCACGCCCAAAGAGCCAGCAGGGAAAACTATGCCTTGTTCTAAAGCTCTTTGGGAACCGCTTGCGTAGCCCCACACACCTGGGGGCTACAGGCTTTCCTGCTGCCTTCAGCCTCAAAACCACCCTTTCCCACTTGGCGCCGCGCCAGGCCCAAAAATGGCCATATGTCTGGAGACTGGTCCCACGCCCAAAGAGCCAGCAGGGAAAACTATGCCTTGTTCTAAAGCTCTTTGGGAACCGCTTGCGTAGCCCCACACACCTGGGGGCTGCAGGCTTTCCTGCTGCCTTCAGTCTCAAAAGCACCCTTTCCCACTTGGCGCCGCGCCAGGCCCAAAAATAGCCATATGGCTGGAGACTGGTCCCACGCCCAAAGAGCCAGCAGGGAAAACTATGCCTTGTTCTAAAGCTCTTTGGGAACCACTTGCGTAGCCCTACAGACCTGGGGGCTGCAGGCTTTCCTGCTGCCTTCAGCCTCAAAAACATCCTTTCCCACATGGCGCCGCACCAGGCCCAAAAATGGCCATATGTCTGGAGACTGGTCCCACGCCCAAAGAGCCAGCAGGGAAAACTATGCCTTGTTCTAAAGCTCTTTGGGAACCACTTGCGTAGCCCTACAGACCTGGGGGCTGCAGGCTTTCCTGCTGCCTTCAGCCTCAAAACCATCCTTTCCCACATGGCGTCACGCCAGGCACAAAAATGGCCATATGTCTGGAGACTGGTTCCACGCCCAAAGAGCCAGCAGGGAAAACTATGCCTTGTTCTAAAGCTCTTTGGGAACGGCTTGCGTAGCCCCACACACCTGGGGGCTGCAGGCTTTCCTGCTCTCTTCAGCCTCAAAAGCACGCTTTCCCACTTGGCGCCGCGCCAGGCACAAAAATGGCCATATGTCTGGAGATTGGTTCCACGCCCAAAGAGCCAGCAGGGAAAACTATGCCTTGTTCTAAAGCTCTTTGGGAACCGCTTGCGTAGCCCCACACAAACTGGGGGCTGCAGGCTTTTCTCTCGCTTTCAGCGTCAGAAGAACCCTTTCGCAATTGGCGCCGCGCCAGGCCCAAAAATGGCCATATGTCTGGAGGTTGGTCCCACGCCCAAAGAGCCAGCAGGGAAAACTATGCCTTGTTCTAAAGCTCTTTGGGAACCGCTTGCGTAGCCCCACACACCTGGGGGCTGCAGGCTTTCCTGCTGCCTTCAGCCTCAAAACCACCCTTTCCCACATGGCGTCACGCCAGGCCCAAAAATGGCCATATGTCTGGAGACTGGTGCCACGCCCAAAGAGCCAGCAGGGAAAACTATGCCTTGTTCTAAAGCTCTTTGGGAACCACTTGCGTAGCCCCACACACCTGGGGGCTGCAGGCTTTCCTGCTGCCTTCAGCCTCAAAACCACCCTTTCCCACATGGCGTCACGCCAGGCCCAAAAATGGCCATATGTCTGGAGATTGGTCCCACGCCCAAAGAGCCAGCAGGGAAAACTATGCCTTGTTCTAAAGCTCTTTGGGAACCGCTTGCGTAGCCCCACACACATGGGGGCTGCAGGCTTTCCTCGCGCTTTCAGCCTCAGAAGAACCCTTTCGCACTTGGCGCCGCGCCAGGCCCAAAAATGGCCATATGTCTGGAGACTGGTCCCATGCCCAAAGAGCCAGCAGGGAAAACTATGCCTTGTTCTAAAGCTCTTTGGGAACCGCTTGCGTAGCCCCACACACCTGGGGGCTGCAGGCTTTCCTGCTCTCTTCAGCCTCAGAAGAACCCTTTCGCACTTGGCGCCGCGCCAGGCCCAAAAATGGCCATATGTCTGGAGATTGGTCCCACGCCCAAAGAGCCAGCAGGGAAAACTATGCCTTGTTCTAAAGCTCTTTGGGAACCGCTTGCGTAGCCCCACACACCTGGGGGCTGCAGGCTTTCCTGCTGCCTTCAGCCTCAAAAGCACGCTTTCCCACTTGGCGCCGCGCCAGGCCCAAAAATGGCCATATGTCTGGAGACTGGTCCCACGCCCAAAGAGCCAGCAGGGAAAACTATGCCTTGTTCTAAAGCTCTTTGGGAACCGCTTGCGTAGCCCCACACAAACTGGGCGCTGCAGGCTTTTCTCGCGCTTTCAGCGTCAGAAGAACCCTTTCGCAATTGGCGCCGCGCCAGGCCCAAAAATGGCCATATGTCTGGAGGTTGGTCCCACGCCCAAAGAGCCAGCAGGGAAAACTATGCCTTGTTCTAAAGCTCTTTGGGAACCGTTTGCGTAGCCCCACACACCTGGGGGCTGCAGGCTTTCCTGCTGCCTTCAGCCTCAAAACCACCCTTTCCCACATGGCGTCACGCCAGGCACAAAAATGGCCATATGTCTGGAGACTGGTGCCACGCCCAAAGAGCCAGCAGGGAAAACTATGCCTTGTTCTAAAGCTCTTTGGGAACCACTTGCGTAGCCCCACACACCTGGGGGCTGCAGGCTTTCCTGCTGCCTTCAGCCTCAAAACCACCCTTTCCCACATGGCGTCACGCCAGGCCCAAAAATGGCCATATGTCTGGAGATTGGTCCCTTTCCCAAAGAGCCAGCAGGGAAAACTATGCCTTGTTCTAAAGCTCTTTGGGAACCGCTTGCGTAGCCCCACACACATGGGGGCTGCAGGCTTTCCTCGCGCTTTCAGCCTCAGAAGAACCCTTTCGCACTTGGCGCCGCGCCAGGCCCAAAAATGGCCATATGTCTGGAGACTGGTCCCACGCCCAAAGAGCCAGCAGGGAAAACTATGCCTTGTTCTAAAGCTCTTTGGGAACCGCTTGCGTAGCCCCACACACCTGGGGGCTGCAGGCTTTCCTGCTCTCTTCAGCCTCAGAAGAACCCTTTCGCACTTGGCGCCGCGCCAGGCCCAAAAATGGCCATATGTCTGGAGATTGGTCCCACGCCCAAAGAGCCAGCAGGGAAAACTATGCCTTGTTCTAAAGCTCTTTGGGAACTGCTTGCGTAGCCCCACACACCTGGGGGCTGCAGGCTTTCCTGCTGCCTTCAGCCTCAAAAGCACGCTTTCCCACTTGGCGCCGCGCCAGGCCCAAAAATGGCCATATGTCTGGAGATTGGTCCCTTTCCCAAAGAGCCAGCAGGGAAAACTATGCCTTGTTCTAAAGCTCTTTGGGAACCGCTTGCGTAGCCCCACACACCTGGGGGCTGCAGGCTTTCCTGCTCTCTTCATCCTCAGAAGAACCCTTTCGCACTTGGAGGTGCGCCACGCCCAAAAATAGCCATATGTCTGGAGATTGGTTCCACGCCCAAAGAGCCAGCAGGGAAAACTATGCCTTGTTCTAAAGCTCTTTGGGAACCGCTTGCGTAGCCCCACACACCTGGGGGCTGCAGGCTTTCCTGCTCTCTTCAGCCTCAAAACCACCCTTTCCCACTTGGCGCCGCGCCAGGCACAAAAATGGCCATATGTCTGGAGACTGGTCCCACGCCCAAAGAGCCAGCAGGGAAAACTATGCCTTGTTCTAAAGCTCTTTGGGAACCGCTTGCGTAGCCCCACACACCTGGGGGCTGCAGGCTTTCCTGCTGCCTTCAGCCTCAAAAGCACCCTTTCCCACTTGGCGCCGCGCCAGGCCCAAAAATAGCCATATGGCTGGAGACTGGTTCCACGCCCAAAGAGCCAGCAGGGAAAACTATGCCTTGTTCTAAAGCTCTTTGGGAACCGCTTGCGTAGCCCCACACACCTGGGGTTTACAGGCTTTCCTGCTGCCTTCAGCCTCAAAACCACCCTTTCCCACTTGGCGCCGCACCAGGCCCAAAAATGGCCATATGGCTGGAGACTGGTCCCACGCCCAAAGAGCCAGCAGGGAAAACTATGCCTTGTTCTAAAGCTCTTTGGGAACCGCTTGCGTAGCCCCACACAAACTGGGGGCTGCAGGCTTTTCTCGCGCTTTCAGCGTCAGAAGAACCCTTTCGCAATTGGCGCCGCGCCAGGCCCAAAAATGGCCATATGTCTGGAGGCTGGTCCCACGCCCAAAGAGCCAGCAGGGAAAACTATGCCTTGTTCTAAAGCTCTTTGGGAACCGTTTGCGTAGCCCCACACACCTGGGGGCTGCAGGCTTTCCTGCTGCCTTCAGCCTCAAAACCACCCTTTCCCACATGGCGTCACGCCAGGCACAAAAATGGCCATATGTCTGGAGACTGGTGCCACGCCCAAAGAGCCAGCAGGGAAAACTATGCCTTGTTCTAAAGCTCTTTGGGAACCACTTGCGTAGCCCCACACACCTGGGGGCTGCAGGCTTTCCTGCTGCCTTCAGCCTCAAAACCACCCTTTCCCACATGGCGTCACGCCAGGCCCAAAAATGGCCATATGTCTGGAGATTGGTCCCTTTCCCAAAGAGCCAGCAGGGAAAACTATGCCTTGTTCTAAAGCTCTTTGGGAACCGCTTGCGTAGCCCCACACACCTGGGGGCTGCAGGCTTTCCTCGCGCTTTCAGCCTCAGAATAACCCTTTCCCAGTTGGCGCCGCGCCAGGCCCAAAAATGGCCATATGTCTGGAGACTGGTCCCACGCCCAAAGAGCCAGCAGGGAAAACTATGCCTTGTTCTAAAGCTCTTTGGGAACGGCTTGCGTAGCCCCACACACCTGGGGGTTACAGGCTTTCCTGCTCTCTTCAGCCTCAGAAGAACCCTTTCGCACTTGGCGCCGCGCCAGGCCCAAAAATGGCCATATGTCTGGAGATTGGTCCCACGCCCAAAGAGCCAGCAGGGAAAACTATGCCTTGTTTTAAAGCTCTTTGGGAACCGCTTGCGTAGCCCCACAGACCTGGGGGCTGCAGGCTTTCCTGCTGCCTTCAGCCTCAAAAGCACGCTTTCCCACTTGGCGCCGCGCCAGGCCCAAAAATGGCCATATGTCTGGAGATTGGTCCCTTTCCCAAAGAGCCAGCAGGGAAAACTATGCCTTGTTCTAAAGCTCTTTGGGAACCGCTTGCGTAGCCCCACACACCTGGGGGCTGCAGGCTTTCCTGCTCTCTTCATCCTCAGAAGAACCCTTTCGCACTTGGAGGTGCGCCACGCCCAAAAATAGCCATATGTCTGGAGATTGGTTCCACGCCCAAAGAGCCAGCAGGGAAAACTATGCCTTGTTCTAAAGCTCTTTGGGAACCGCTTGCGTAGCCCCACACACCTGGGGGCTGCAGGCTTTCCTGCTCTCTTCAGCCTCAAAAGCACCCTTTCCCACTTGGCGCCGCACCAGGCACAAAAATGGCCATATGTCTGGAGATTGGTCCCACGCCCAAAGAGCCAGCAGGGAAAACTATGCCTTGTTTTAAAGCTCTTTGCGAACCGCTTGCGTAGCCCCACACACCTGGGGGCTGCAGGCTTTTCTCGCGCTTTCAGCCTCAGAAGAACCCTTTCGCACTTGGCGCCGCGCCAGGCCCAAAAATGGCCATATGGCTGGAGGTTGGTCCCACGCCCAAAGAGCCAGCAGGGAAAACTATGCCTTGTTCTAAAGCTCTTTGGGAACCGCTTGCGTAGCCCCACACACCTGGGGGCTGCAGGCTTTCCTGCTCTCTTCAGCCTCAGAAGAACCTTTTCGCACTTGGCGCCACGCCAGGCACAAAAATGGCCATATGTCTGGAGATTTGTTCCACGCCCAAAGAGCCAGCAGGGAAAACTATGCCTTGTTCTAAAGCTCTTTGGGAACCGCTTGCGTAGCCCCACACACCTGGGGGCTGCAGGCTTTCCTCGCGCTTTCAGCCTCAGAAGAACCCTTTCCCACTTGGCGCCGCGCCAGGCCCAAAAATGGCCATATGTCTGGAGACTGGTCCCACGCCCAAAGAGCCAGCAGGGAAAACTATGCCTTGTTCTAAAGCTCTTTGGGAACCGCTTGCGTAGCCCCACACACCTGGGGGTTACAGGCTTTCCTGCTCTCTTCAGCCTCAGAAGAACCCTTTCGCACTTGGCGCCGCGCCAGGCCCAAAAATGGCCATATGTCTGGAGATTGGTCCCACGCCCAAAGAGCCAGCAGGGAAAACTATGCCTTGTTCTAAAGCTCTTTGGGAACCGCTTGCGTAGCCCCACACACCTGGGGGCTGCAGGCTTTCCTGCTGCCTTCAGCCTCAAAACCACCCTTTCCCACTTGGCGCCGCGCCAGGCCCAAAAATGGCCATATGTCTGGAGATTGGTCCCTTTCCCAAAGAGCCAGCAGGGAAAACTATGCCTTGTTCTAAAGCTCTTTGGGAACCGCTTGCGTAGCCCCACACACCTGGGGGCTGCAGGCTTTCCTGCTCTCTTCATCCTCAGAAGAACCCTTTCGCACTTGGAGGTGCGCCACGCCCAAAAATAGCCATATGTCTGGAGATTGGTTCCACGCCCAAAGAGCCAGCAGGGAAAACTATGCCTTGTTCTAAAGCTCTTTGGGAACCGCTTGCGTAGCCCCACACACCTGGGGGCTGCAGGCTTTCCTGCTCTCTTCAGCCTCAAAAGCACCCTTTCCCACTTGGCGCCGCACCAGGCACAAAAATGGCCATATGTCTGGAGATTGGTCCCACGCCCAAAGAGCCAGCAGGGAAAACTATGCCTTGTTCTAAAGCTCTTTGGGAACCACTTGCTTAGCCCCACACACCTGGGGGCTGCAGGCTTTTCTCGCGCTTTCAGCCTCAGAAGAACCCTTTCGCACTTGGCGCCGCGCCAGGCCCAAAAATGGCCATATGTCTGGAGACTGGTCCCACGCCCAAAGAGCCAGCAGGGAAAACTATGCCTTGTTCTAAAGCTCTTTGGGAACCGCTTGCGTAGCCCTACAGACCTGGGGGCTGCAGGCTTTCCTGCTGCCTTCAGCCTCAAAACCACCCTTTCCCACATGGCGTCACGCCAGGCACAAAAATGGCCATATGTCTGGAGACTGGTCCCACGCCCAAAGAGCCAGCAGGGAAAAATATGCCTTGTTCTAAAGCTCTTTGGGAACCGCTTGCGTAGCCCCACACACCTGGGGGCTGCAGGCTTTCCTGCTCTCTTCAGCCTCAGAAGAACCTTTTCGCACTTGGCGCCACGCCAGGCACAAAAATGGCCATATGTCTGGAGATTTGTTCCGCGCCCAAAGAGCCAGCAGGGAAAACTATGCCTTGTTCTAAAGCTCTTTGGGAACCGCTTGCGTAGCCCCACACACCTGGGGGCTGCAGGCTTTCCTGCTCTCTTCAGCCTCAAAAGCACGCTTTCCCACTTGGCGCCGCGCCAGGCCCAAAAATGGCCATATGTCTGGAGATTGGTCCCACGCCCAAAGAGCCAGCAGGGAAAACTATGCCTTGTTCTAAAGCTCTTTGGGAACCGCTTGCGTAGCCCCACACACCTGGGGGCTGCAGGCTTTCCTGCTGCCTTCAGCCTCAAAACCACCCTTTCCCACTTGGCGCCGCGCCAGGCCCAAAAATGGCCATATGTCTGGAGACTGGTCCCACGCCCAAAGAGCCAGCAGGGAAAACTATGCCTTGTTCTAAAGCTCTTTGGGAACCACTTGCGTAGCCCCACAGACCTGGGGGCTGCAGGCTTTCCTGCTGCCTTCAGCCTCAAAACCACCATTTCCCACTTCGCGCCGCGCCATGCCCAAAAATGACCATATGGCTGGAGACTGGTCCCACGCCCAAAGAGCCAGCAGGGAAAACTATGCCTTGTTCTAAAGCTCTTTGGGAACCGCTTGCGAAGCCCCACACACCTGGGGGCTGCAGGCTTTCCTGCTGCCTTCAGCCTCAAAAGCACCCTTTCCCACTTGGCGTCACGCCAGGCACAAAAATGGCCATGTGTCTGCAGACTGGTCCCACGCCCAAAGAGCCAGCAGGGAAAACTATGCCTTGTTCTAAAGCTCTTTGGGAACCGCTTGCGTAGCCCCACACACCTGGGGGCTGCAGGCTTTCCTGCTCTCTTCAGCCTCAGAAGAACCCTTTCGCACTTGGCGCCACGCCAGGCACAAAAATGGCCATATGTCTGGAGATTTGTTCTACGCCCAAAGAGCCAGCAGGGAAAACTATGCCTTGTTCTAAAGCTCTTTTGGAACCGCTTGCGTAGCCCCACACACCTGGGGGCTGCAGGCTTTCCTTCTCTCTTCAGCCTCAAAAGCACCCTTTCCCACTTGGCGCCGCGCCAGGCACAAAAATGGCCATATGGCTGGAGACTGGTCCCACGCCCAAAGAGCCAGCAGGGAAAACTATGCCTTGTTCTAAAGCTCTTTGGGAACCACTTGCTTAGCCCCACACACCTGGGGGCTGCAGGCTTTTCTCGCGCTTTCAGCCTCAGAAGAACCCTTTCGCACTTGGCGCCGCGCCAGGCCCAAAAATGGCCATATGTCTGGAGACTGGTCCCACGCCCAAAGAGCCAGCAGGGAAAACTATGCCTTGTTCTAAAGCACTTTGGGAACCGCTTGCGTAGCCCTACAGACCTGGGGGCTGCAGGCTTTCCTGCTGCCTTCAGCCTCAAAACCACCCTTTCCCACATGGCGTCACGCCAGGCACAAAAATGGCCATATGTCTGCAGACTGGTCCCACGCCCAAAGAGCCAGCAGGGAAAAATATGCCTTGTTCTAAAGCTCTTTGGGAACCGTTTGCGTAGCCCCACACACCTGGGGGCTGCAGGCTTTCCTGCTCTCTTCAGCCTCAGAAGAACCTTTTCGCACTTGGCGCCACGCCAGGCACAAAAATGGCCATATGTCTGGAGATTTGTTCCACGCCCAAAGAGCCAGCAGGGAAAACTATGCCTTGTTCTAAAGCTCTTTGGGAACGGCTTGCGTAGCCCCACACACCTGGGGGCTGCAGGCTTTCCTGCTCTCTTCAGCCTCAAAAGCACGCTTTCCCACTTGGCGCCGCGCCAGGCCCAAAAATGGCCATATGTCTGGAGATTGGTCCCACGCCCAAAGAGCCAGCAGGGAAAACTATGCCTTGTTCTAAAGCTCTTTGGGAACCGCTTGCGTAGCCCCACACACCTGGGGGCTGCAGGCTTTCCTGCTGCCTTCAGCCTCAAAACCACCCTTTCCCACTTGGCGCCGCGCCAGGCCCAAAAATGGCCATATGTCTGGAGACTGGTCCCACGCCCAAAGAGCCAGCAGGGAAAACTATGCCTTGTTCTAAAGCTCTTTGGGAACCGCTTGCGTAGCCCCACAGACCTGGGGGCTGCAGGCTTTCCTGCTGCCTTCAGCCTCAAAACCACCATTTCCCACTTCGCGCCGCGCCATGCCCAAAAATAGCCATATGGCTGGAGACTGGTCCCACGCCCAAAGAGCCAGCAGGGAAAACTATGCCTTGTTCTAAAGCTCTTTGGGAACCGCTTGCGAAGCCCCACACACCTGGGGGCTGCAGGCTTTCCTGCTGCCTTCAGCCTCAAAACCACCCTTTCCCACTTGGCGTCACGCCAGGCACAAAAATGGCCATATGGCTGGAGACTGGTCCCACGCCCAAAGAGCCAGCAGGGAAAAATATGCCTTGTTCTAAAGCTCTTTGGGAACCACTTGCGTAGCCCCACACACCTGGGGGCTGCAGGCTTTCCTGCTGCCTTCAGCCTCAAAACCACCCTTTCCCACATGGCGTCACGCCAGGTCAAAAAATGGCCATATGTCTGGAGATTGGTCCCTTTCCCAAAGAGCCAGCAGGGAAAACTATGCCTTGTTCTAAAGCTCTTTGGGAACCGCTTGCGTAGCCCCACACACCTGGGGGCTGCAGGCTTTCCTCGCGCTTTCAGCCTCAGAAGAACCCTTTCGCACTTGGCGCCGCGCCAGGCCCAAAAATGGCCATATGTCTGGAGACTGGTCCCACGCCCAAAGAGCCAGCAGGGAAAACTATGCCTTGTTCTAAAGCTCTTTGGGAACCGCTTGCGTAGCCCCACACACCTGGGGGTTACAGGCTTTCCTGCTGCCTTCAGCCTCAAAAGCACGCTTTCCCACTTGGCGCCGCACCAGGCCCAAAAATGGCCATATGTCTGGAGATTGGTCCCACGCCCAAAGAGCCAGCAGGGAAAACTATGCCTTGTTCTGAAGCTCTTTGGGAACCGCTTGCGTAGCCCCACACACCTGGGGGCTGCAGGCTTTCCTGCTGCCTTCAGCCTCAAAAGCACGCTTTCCCACTTGGCGCCGCGCCAGGCCTAAAAATGGCCATATGTCTGGAGATTGGTCCCTTTCCCAAAGAACCAGCAGGGAAAACTATGCCTTGTTCTAAAGCTCTTTGGGAACCGCTTGCGTAGCCCCACACACCTGGGGGCTGCAGGCTTTCCTGCTCTCTTCATCCTCAGAAGAACCCTTTCGCACTTGGAGGTGCGCCACGCCCAAAAATAGCCATATGTCTGGAGATTGGTTCCACGCCCAAAGAGCCAGCAGGGAAAACTATGCCTTGTTCTAAAGCTCTTTGGGAACCGCTTGCGTAGCCCCACACACCTGGGGGCTGCAGGCTTTCCTGCTCTCTTCAGCCTCATAAGCACCCTTTCCCACTTGGCGCCGCACCAGGCACAAAAATGGCCATATGTCTGGAGACTGGTCCCACGCCCAAAGAGCCAGCAGGGAAAACTATGCCTTGTTCTAAAGCTCTTTGGGAACCACTTGCTTAGCCCCACACACCTGGGGGCTGCAGGCTTTCCTGCTGCCTTCAGCCTCAAAACCACCCTTTCCCACTTGGCGCCGCGCCAGGCACAAAAATGGCCATATGTCTGGAGACTGGTCCCACGCCCAAAGAGCCAGCAGGGAAAACTATGCCTTGTTCTAAAGCTCTTTGGGAACCGCTTGCGTAGCCCCACAGACCTGGGGGCTGCAGGCTTTCCTGCTGCCTTCAGCCTCAAAACCACCATTTCCCACTTCGCGCCGCGCCATGCCCAAAAATAGCCATATGGCTGGAGACTGGTCCCACGCCCAAAGAGCCAGCAGGGAAAACTATGCCTTGTTCTAAAGCTCTTTGGGAACCGCTTGCGAAGCCCCACACACCTGGGGGCTGCAGGCTTTCCTGCTCTCTTCATCCTCAGAAGAACCCTTTCGCACTTGGAGGTGCGCCACGCCCAAAAATAGCCATATGTCTGGAGATTGGTTCCACGCCCAAAGAGCCAGCAGGGAAAACTATGCCTTGTTCTAAAGCTCTTTGGGAACCGCTTGCGTAGCCCCACACACCTGGGGGCTGCAGGCTTTCCTGCTCTCTTCAGCCTCAAAAGCACCCTTTCCCACTTGGCGCCGCACCAGGCACAAAAATGGCCATATGTCTGGAGATTGGTCCCACGCCCAAAGAGCCAGCAGGGAAAACTATGCCTTGTTCTAAAGCTCTTTGGGAACCACTTGCTTAGCCCCACACACCTGGGGGCTGCAGGCTTTTCTCGCGCTTTCAGCCTCAGAAGAACCCTTTCGCACTTGGCGCCGCGCCAGGCCCAAAAATGGCCATATGTCTGGAGACTGGTCCCACGCCCAAAGAGCCAGCAGGGAAAACTATGCCTTGTTCTAAAGCTCTTTTGGAACCGCTTGCGTAGCCCCACACACCTGGGGGCTGCAGGCTTTCCTTCTCTCTTCAGCCTCAAAAGCACCCTTTCCCACTTGGCGCCGCGCCAGGCACAAAAATGGCCATATGGCTGGAGACTGGTCCCACGCCCAAAGAGCCAGCAGGGAAAACTATGCCTTCTTCTAAAGCTCTTTGGGAACCACTTGCTTAGCCCCACACACCTGGGGGCTGCAGGCTTTTCTCGCGCTTTCAGCCTCAGAAGAACCCTTTCGCACTTGGCGCCGCGCCAGGCCCAAAAATGGCCATATGTCTGGAGACTGGTCCCACGCCCAAAGAGCCAGCAGGGAAAACTATGCCTTGTTCTAAAGCTCTTTGGGAACCGCTTGCGTAGCCCTACAGACCTGGGGGCTGCAGGCTTTCCTGCTGCCTTCAGCCTCAAAACCACCCTTTCCCACATGGCGTCACGCCAGGCACAAAAATGGCCATATGTCTGCAGACTGGTCCCACGCCCAAAGAGCCAGCAGGGAAAAATATGCCTTGTTCTAAAGCTCTTTGGGAACCGTTTGCGTAGCCCCACACACCTGGGGGCTGCAGGCTTTCCTGCTCTCTTCAGCCTCAGAAGAACCTTTTCGCACTTGGCGCCACGCCAGGCACAAAAATGGCCATATGTCTGGAGATTTGTTCCACGCCCAAAGAGCCAGCAGGGAAAACTATGCCTTGTTCTAAAGCTCTTTGGGAACGGCTTGCGTAGCCCCACACACCTGGGGGCTGCAGGCTTTCCTGCTCTCTTCAGCCTCAAAAGCACGCTTTCCCACTTGGCGCCGCGCCAGGCCCAAAAATGGCCATATGTCTGGAGATTGGTCCCACGCCCAAAGAGCCAGCAGGGAAAACTATGCCTTGTTCTAAAGCTCTTTGGGAACCGCTTGCGTAGCCCCACACACCTGGGGGCTGCAGGCTTTCCTGCTGCCTTCAGCCTCAAAACCACCCTTTCCCACTTGGCGCCGCGCCAGGCCCAAAAATGGCCATATGTCTGGAGACTGGTCCCGCGCCCAAAGAGCCAGCAGGGAAAACTATGCCTTGTTCTAAAGCTATTTGGGAACCGCTTGCGTAGCCCCACAGACCTGGGGGCTGCAGGCTTTCCTGCTGCCTTCAGCCTCAAAACCACCATTTCCCACTTCGCGCCGCGCCATGCCCAAAAATAGCCATATGGCTGGAGACTGGTCCCACGCCCAAAGAGCCAGCAGGGAAAACTATGCCTTGTTCTAAAGCTCTTTGGGAACTGCTTGCGAAGCCCCACACACCTGGGGGCTGCAGGCTTTCCTGCTGCCTTCAGCCTCAAAACCACCCTTTCCCACTTGGCGTCACGCCAGGCACAAAAATGGCCATATGGCTGGAGACTGGTCCCACGCCCAAAGAGCCAGCAGGGAAAAATATGCCTTGTTCTAAAGCTCTTTGGGAACCACTTGCGTAGCCCCACACACCTGGGGGCTGCAGGCTTTCCTGCTGCCTTCAGCCTCAAAACCACCCTTTCCCACATGGCGTCACGCCAGGTCAAAAAATGGCCATATGTCTGGAGATTGGTCCCTTTCCCAAAGAGCCAGCAGGGAAAACTATGCCTTGTTCTAAAGCTCTTTGGGAACCGCTTGCGTAGCCCCACACACCTGGGGGCTGCAGGCTTTCCTCGCGCTTTCAGCCTCAGAAGAACCCTTTCGCACTTGGCGCCGCGCCAGGCCCAAAAATGGCCATATGTCTGGAGACTGGTCCCACGCCCAAAGAGCCAGCAGGGAAAACTATGCCTTGTTCTAAAGCTCTTTGGGAACCGCTTGCGTAGCCCCACACACCTGGGGGTTACAGGCTTTCCTGCTGCCTTCAGCCTCAAAAGCACGCTTTCCCACTTGGCGCCGCACCAGGCCCAAAAATGGCCATATGTCTGGAGATTGGTCCCGCGCCCAAAGAGCCAGCAGGGAAAACTATGCCTTGTTCTGAAGCTCTTTGGGAACCGCTTGCGTAGCCCCACACACCTGGGGGCTGCAGGCTTTCCTGCTGCCTTCAGCCTCAAAAGCACGCTTTCCCACTTGGCGCCGCGCCAGGCCTAAAAATGGCCATATGTCTGGAGATTGGTCCCTTTCCCAAAGAACCAGCAGGGAAAACTATGCCTTGTTCTAAAGCTCTTTGGGAACCGCTTGCGTAGCCCCACACACCTGGGGGCTGCAGGCTTTCCTGCTCTCTTCATCCTCAGAAGAACCCTTTCGCACTTGGAGGTGCGCCACGCCCAAAAATAGCCATATGTCTGGAGATTGGTTCCACGCCCAAAGAGCCAGCAGGGAAAACTATGCCTTGTTCTAAAGCTCTTTGGGAACCGCTTGCGTAGCCCCACACACCTGGGGGCTGCAGGCTTTCCTGCTCTCTTCAGCCTCATAAGCACCCTTTCCCACTTGGCGCCGCACCAGGCACAAAAATGGCCATATGTCTGGAGACTGGTCCCACGCCCAAAGAGCCAGCAGGGAAAACTATGCCTTGTTCTAAAGCTCTTTGGGAACCACTTGCTTAGCCCCACACACCTGGGGGCTGCAGGCTTTCCTGCTGCCTTCAGCCTCAAAACCACCCTTTCCCACTTGGCGCCGCGCCAGGCCCAAAAATGGCCATATGTCTGGAGACTGGTCCCACGCCCAAAGAGCCAGCAGGGAAAACTATGCCTTGTTCTAAAGCTCTTTGGGAACCGCTTGCGTAGCCCCACAGACCTGGGGGCTGCAGGCTTTCCTGCTGCCTTCAGCCTCAAAACCACCATTTCCCACTTCGCGCCGCGCCATGCCCAAAAATAGCCATATGGCTGGAGACTGGTCCCACGCCCAAAGAGCCAGCAGGGAAAACTATGCCTTGTTCTAAAGCTCTTTGGGAACCGCTTGCGAAGCCCCACACACCTGGGGGCTGCAGGCTTTCCTGCTGCCTTCAGCCTCAAAAGCACCCTTTCCCACTTGGCGTCACGCCAGGCACAAAAATGGCCATATGTCTGCAGACTGGTCCCACGCCCAAAGAGCCAGCAGGGAAAACTATGCCTTGTTCTAAAGCTCTTTGGGAACCGCTTGCGTAGCCCCACACACCTGGGGGCTGCAGGCTTTCCTGCTGTCTTCAGCCTCAGAAGAACCCTTTCGCACTTGGCGCCACGCCAGGCACAAAAATGGCCATATGTCTGGAGATTTGTTCTACGCCCAAAGAGCCAGCAGGGAAAACTATGCCTTGTTCTAAAGCTCTTTTGGAACCGCTTGCGTAGCCCCACACACCTGGGGGCTGCAGGCTTTCCTTCTCTCTTCAGCCTCAAAAGCACCCTTTCCCACTTGGCGCCGCGCCAGGCCCAAAAATGGCCATATGGCTGGAGACTGGTCCCACGCCCAAAGAGCCAGCAGGGAAAACTATGCCTTGTTCTAAAGCTCTTTGGGAACCACTTGCTTAGCCCCACACACCTGGGGGCTGCAGGCTTTTCTCGCGCTTTCAGCCTCAGAAGAACCCTTTCGCACTTGGCGCCGCGCCAGGCCCAAAAATGGCCATATGTCTGGAGACTGGTCCCACGCCCAAAGAGCCAGCAGGGAAAACTATGCCTTGTTCTAAAGCTCTTTGGGAACCGCTTGCGTAGCCCTACAGACCTGGGGGCTGCAGGCTTTCCTGCTGCCTTCAGCCTCAAAACCACCCTTTCCCACATGGCGTCACGCCAGGCACAAAAATGGCCATATGTCTGCAGACTGGTCCCACGCCCAAAGAGCCAGCAGGGAAAAATATGCCTTGTTCTAAAGCTCTTTGGGAACCGCTTGCGTAGCCCCACACACCTGGGGGCTGCAGGCTTTCCTGCTCTCTTCAGCCTCAGAAGAACCTTTTCGCACTTGGCGCCACGCCAGGCACAAAAATGGCCATATGTCTGGAGATTTGTTCCACGCCCAAAGAGCCAGCAGGGAAAACTATGCCTTGTTCTAAAGCTCTTTGGGAACGGCTTGCGTAGCCCCACACACCTGGGGGCTGCAGGCTTTCCTGCTCTCTTCAGCCTCAAAAGCACGCTTTCCCACTTGGCGCCGCGCCAGGCCCAAAAATGGCCATATGTCTGGAGATTGGTCCCACGCCCAAAGAGCCAGCAGGGAAAACTATGCCTTGTTCTAAAGCTCTTTGGGAACCGCTTGCGTAGCCCCACACACCTGGGGGCTGCAGGCTTTCCTGCTGCCTTCAGCCTCAAAACCACCCTTTCCCACTTGGCGCCGCGCCAGGCCCAAAAATGGCCATATGTCTGGAGACTGGTCCCACGCCCAAAGAGCCAGCAGGGAAAACTATGCCTTGTTCTAAAGCTCTTTGGGAACCGCTTGCGTAGCCCCACAGACCTGGGGGCTGCAGGCTTTCCTGCTGCCTTCAGCCTCAAAACCACCATTTCCCACTTCGCGCCGCGCCATGCCCAAAAATAGCCATATGGCTGGAGACTGGTCCCACGCCCAAAGAGCCAGCAGGGAAAACTATGCCTTGTTCTAAAGCTCTTTGGGAACCGCTTGCGAAGCCCCACACACCTGGGGGCTGCAGGCTTTCCTGCTGCCTTCAGCCTCAAAACCACCCTTTCCCACTTGGCGTCACGCCAGGCACAAAAATGGCCATATGGCTGGAGACTGGTCCCACGCCCAAAGAGCCAGCAGGGAAAAATATGCCTTGTTCTAAAGCTCTTTGGGAACCACTTGCGTAGCCCCACACACCTGGGGGCTGCAGGCTTTCCTGCTGCCTTCAGCCTCAAAACCACCCTTTCCCACATGGCGTCACGCCAGGTCAAAAAATGGCCATATGTCTGGAGATTGGTCCCTTTCCCAAAGAGCCAGCAGGGAAAACTATGCCTTGTTCTAAAGCTCTTTGGGAACCGCTTGCGTAGCCCCACACACCTGGGGGCTGCAGGCTTTCCTCGCGCTTTCAGCCTCAGAAGAACCCTTTCGCACTTGGCGCCGCGCCAGGCCCAAAAATGGCCATATGTCTGGAGACTGGTCCCACGCCCAAAGAGCCAGCAGGGAAAACTATGCCTTGTTCTAAAGCTCTTTGGGAACCGCTTGCGTAGCCCCACACACCTGGGGGTTACAGGCTTTCCTGCTGCCTTCAGCCTCAAAAGCACGCTTTCCCACTTGGCGCCGCACCAGGCCCAAAAATGGCCATATGTCTGGAGATTGGTCCCACGCCCAAAGAGCCAGCAGGGAAAACTATGCCTTGTTCTGAAGCTCTTTGGGAACCGCTTGCGTAGCCCCACACACCTGGGGGCTGCAGGCTTTCCTGCTGCCTTCAGCCTCAAAAGCACGCTTTCCCACTTGGCGCCGCGCCAGGCCTAAAAATGGCCATATGTCTGGAGATTGGTCCCTTTCCCAAAGAACCAGCAGGGAAAACTATGCCTTGTTCTAAAGCTCTTTGGGAACCGCTTGCGTAGCCCCACACACCTGGGGGCTGCAGGCTTTCCTGCTCTCTTCATCCTCAGAAGAACCCTTTCGCACTTGGAGGTGCGCCACGCCCAAAAATAGCCATATGTCTGGAGATTGGTTCCACGCCCAAAGAGCCACCAGGGAAAACTATGCCTTGTTCTAAAGCTCTTTGGGAACCGCTTGCGTAGCCCCACACACCTGGGGGCTGCAGGCTTTCCTGCTCTCTTCAGCCTCATAAGCACCCTTTCCCACTTGGCGCCGCACCAGGCACAAAAATGGCCATATGTCTGGAGACTGGTCCCACGCCCAAAGAGCCAGCAGGGAAAACTATGCCTTGTTCTAAAGCTCTTTGGGAACCACTTGCTTAGCCCCACACACCTGGGGGCTGCAGGCTTTCCTGCTGCCTTCAGCCTCAAAACCACCCTTTCCCACTTGGCGCCGCGCCAGGCCCAAAAATGGCCATATGTCTGGAGACTGGTCCCACGCCCAAAGAGCCAGCAGGGAAAACTATGCCTTGTTCTAAAGCTCTTTGGGAACCGCTTGCGTAGCCCCACAGACCTGGGGGCTGCAGGCTTTCCTGCTGCCTTCAGCCTCAAAACCACCATTTCCCACTTCGCGCCGCGCCATGCCCAAAAATAGCCATATGGCTGGAGACTGGTCCCACGCCCAAAGAGCCAGCAGGGAAAACTATGCCTTGTTCTAAAGCTCTTTGGGAACCGCTTGCGAAGCCCCACACACCTGGGGGCTGCAGGCTTTCCTGCTGCCTTCAGCCTCAAAAGCACCCTTTCCCACTTGGCGTCACGCCAGGCCCAAAAATGGCCATATGTCTGCAGACTGGTCCCACGCCCAAAGAGCCAGCAGGGAAAACTATGCCTTGTTCTAAAGCTCTTTGGGAACCGCTTGCGTAGCCCCACACACCTGGGGGCTGCAGGCTTTCCTGCTCTCTTCAGCCTCAGAAGAACCCTTTCGCACTTGGCGCCACGCCAGGCACAAAAATGGCCATATGTCTGGAGATTTGTTCTACGCCCAAAGAGCCAGCAGGGAAAACTATGCCTTGTTCTAAAGCTCTTTTGGAACCGCTTGCGTAGCCCCACACACCTGGGGGCTGCAGGCTTTCCTTCTCTCTTCAGCCTCAAAAGCACCCTTTCCCACTTGGCGCCGCGCCAGGCCCAAAAATGGCCATATGGCTGGAGACTGGTCCCACGCCCAAAGAGCCAGCAGGGAAAACTATGCCTTGTTCTAAAGCTCTTTGGGAACCACTTGCTTAGCCCCACACACCTGGGGGCTGCAGGCTTTTCTCGCGCTTTCAGCCTCAGAAGAACCCTTTCGCACTTGGCGCCGCGCCAGGCCCAAAAATGGCCATATGTCTGGAGACTGGTCCCACGCCCAAAGAGCCAGCAGGGAAAACTATGCCTTGTTCTAAAGCTCTTTGGGAACCGCTTGCGTAGCCCTACAGACCTGGGGGCTGCAGGCTTTCCTGCTGCCTTCTGCCTCAAAACCACCCTTTCCCACATGGCGTCACGCCAGGCACAAAAATGGCCATATGTCTGCCGACTGGTCCCACGCCCAAAGAGCCAGCAGGGAAAAATATGCCTTGTTCTAAAGCTCTTTGGGAACCGCTTGCGTAGCCCCACACACCTGGGGGCTGCAGGCTTTCCTGCTCTCTTCAGCCTCAGAAGAACCTTTTCGCACTTGGCGCCACGCCAGGCACAAAAATGGCCATATGTCTGGAGATTTGTTCCACGCCCAAAGAGCCAGCAGGGAAAAACTATGCCTTGTTCTAAAGCTCTTTGGGAACGGCTTACGTAGCCCCACACACCTGGGGGCTGCAGGCTTTCCTGCTCTCTTCAGCCTCAAAAGCACGCTTTCCCACTTGGCGCCGCGCCAGGCCCAAAAATGGCCATATGTCTGGAGATTGGTCCCTTTCCCAAAGAGCCAGCAGGGAAAACTATGCCTTGTTCTAAAGCTCTTTGGGAACCGCTTGCGTAGCCCCACACACCTGGGGGCTGCAGGCTTTCCTGCTGCCTTCAGCCTCAAAACCACCCTTTCCCACTTGGCGCCGCGCCAGGCCCAAAAATGGCCATATGTCTGGAGACTGGTCCCACGCCCAAAGAGCCAGCAGGGAAAACTATGCCTTGTTCTAAAGCTCTTTGGGAACCGCTTGCGTAGCCCCACACACCTGGGGGCTGCAGGCTTTCCTGCTGCCTTCAGCCTCAAAACCACCATTTCCCACTTCGCGCCGCGCCATGCCCAAAAATAGCCATATGGCTGGAGACTGGTCCCACGCCCAAAGAGCCAGCAGGGAAAACTATGCCTTGTTCTAAAGCTCTTTGGGAACCGCTTGCGAAGCCCCACACACCTGGGGGCTGCAGGCTTTCCTGCTGCCTTCAGCCTCAAAACCACCCTTTCCCACTTGGCGTCACGCCAGGCACAAAAATGGCCATATGGCTGGAGACTGGTCCCACGCCCAAAGAGCCAGCAGGGAAAAATATGCCTTGTTCTAAAGCTCTTTGGGAACCACTTGCGTAGCCCCACACACCTGGGGGCTGCAGGCTTTCCTGCTGCCTTCAGCCTCAAAACCACCCTTTCCCACATGGCGTCACGCCAGGTCAAAAAATGGCCATATGTCTGGAGATTGGTCCCTTTCCCAAAGAGCCAGCAGGGAAAACTATGCCTTGTTCTAAAGCTCTTTGGGAACCGCTTGCGTAGCCCCACACACCTGGGGGCTGCAGGCTTTCCTCGCGCTTTCAGCCTCAGAAGAACCCTTTCGCACTTGGCGCCGCGCCAGGCCCAAAAATGGCCATATGTCTGGAGACTGGTCCCACGCCCAAAGAGCCAGCAGGGAAAACTATGCCTTGTTCTAAAGCTCTTTGGGAACCGCTTGCGTAGCCCCACACAAACTGGGGGTTACAGGCTTTCCTGCTGCCTTCAGCCTCAAAAGCACGCTTTCCCACTTGGCGCCGCACCAGGCCCAAAAATGGCCATATGTCTGGAGATTGGTCCCACGCCCAAAGAGCCAGCAGGGAAAACTATGCCTTGTTCTGAAGCTCTTTGGGAACCGCTTGCGTAGCCCCACACACCTGGGGGCTGCAGGCTTTCCTGCTGCCTTCAGCCTCAAAAGCACGCTTTCCCACTTGGCGCCGCGCCAGGCCTAAAAATGGCCATATGTCTGGAGATTGGTCCCTTTCCCAAAGAACCAGCAGGGAAAACTATGCCTTGTTCTAAAGCTCTTTGGGAACCGCTTGCGTAGCCCCACACACCTGGGGGCTGCAGGCTTTCCTGCTCTCTTCATCCTCAGAAGAACCCTTTCGCACTTGGAGGTGCGCCACGCCCAAAAATAGCCATATGTCTGGAGATTGGTTCCACGCCCAAAGAGCCAGCAGGGAAAACTATGCCTTGTTCTAAAGCTCTTTGGGAACCGCTTGCGTAGCCCCACACACCTGGGGGCTGCAGGCTTTCCTGCTCTCTTCAGCCTCATAAGCACCCTTTCCCACTTGGCGCCGCACCAGGCACAAAAATGGCCATATGTCTGGAGATTGGTCCCACGCCCAAAGAGCCAGCAGGGAAAACTATGCCTTGTTCTAAAGCTCTTTGGGAACCACTTGCTTAGCCCCACACACCTGGGGGCTGCAGGCTTTCCTGCTGCCTTCAGCCTCAAAACCACCCTTTCCCACTTGGCGCCGCGCCAGGCCCAAAAATGGCCATATGTCTGGAGACTGGTCCCACGCCCAAAGAGCCAGCAGGGAAAACTATGCCTTGTTCTAAAGCTCTTTGGGAACCGCTTGCGTAGCCCCACAGACCTGGGGGCTGCAGGCTTTCCTGCTGCCTTCAGCCTCAAAACCACCATTTCCCACTTCGCGCCGCGCCATGCCCAAAAATAGCCATATGGCTGGAGACTGGTCCCACGCCCAAAGAGCCAGCAGGGAAAACTATGCCTTGTTCTAAAGCTCTTTGGGAACCGCTTGCGAAGCCCCACACACCTGGGGGCTGCAGGCTTTCCTGCTGCCTTCAGCCTCAAAACCACCCTTTCCCACTTGGCGTCACGCTAGGCACAAAAATGGCCATATGGCTGGAGACTGGTCCCACGCCCAAAGAGCCAGCAGGGAAAACTATGCCTTGTTCTAAAGCTCTTTGGGAACCGCTTGCGTAGCCCCACACACCTGGGGGCTGCAGGCTTTCCTGCTCTCTTCAGCCTCAGAAGAACCCTTTCGCACTTGGCGCCACGCCAGGCACAAAAATGGCCATATGTCTGGAGATTTGTTCTACGCCCAAAGAGCCAGCAGGGAAAACTATGCCTTGTTCTAAAGCTCTTTTGGAACCGCTTGCGTAGCCCCACACACCTGGGGGCTGCAGGCTTTCCTTCTCTCTTCAGCCTCAAAAGCACCCTTTCCCACTTGGCGCCGCGCCAGGCCCAAAAATGGCCATATGGCTGGAGACTGGTCCCACGCCCAAAGAGCCAGCAGGGAAAACTATGCCTTGTTCTAAAGCTCTTTGGGAACCGCTTGCGTAGCCCCACACACCTGGGGGCTGCAGGCTTTCCTGCTCTCTTCAGCCTCAAAAGCACCCTTTCCCACTTGGCGCCGCACCAGGCACAAAAATGGCCATATGTCTGGAGATTGGTCCCACGCCCAAAGAGCCAGCAGGGAAAACTATGCCTTGTTCTAAAGCTCTTTGGGAACCACTTGCTTAGCCCCACACACCTGGGGGCTGCAGGCTTTTCTCGCGCTTTCAGCCTCAGAAGAACCCTTTCGCACTTGGCGCCGCGCCAGGCCCAAAAATGGCCATATGTCTGGAGACTGGTCCCACGCCCAAAGAGCCAGCAGGGAAAACTATGCCTTGTTCTAAAGCTCTTTGGGAACCGCTTGCGTAGCCCTACAGACCTGGGGGCTGCAGGCTTTCCTGTTGCCTTCAGCCTCAAAACCACCCTTTCCCACATGGCGTCACGCCAGGCACAAAAATGGCCATATGTCTGCAGACTGGTCCCACGCCCAAAGAGCCAGCAGGGAAAACTATGCCTTGTTCTAAAGTTCTTTGGGAACCGCTTGCGTAGCCCCACACACCTGGGGGCTGCAGGCTTTCCTGCTCTCTTCAGCCTCAGAAGAACCTTTTCGCACTTGGCGCCACGCCAGGCACAAAAATGGCCATATGTCTGGAGATTTGTTCCACGCCCAAAGAGCCAGCAGGGAAAACTATGCCTTGTTCTAAAGCTCTTTGGGAACGGCTTGCGTAGCCCCACACACCTGGGGGCTGCAGGCTTTCCTGCTCTCTTCAGCCTCAAAAGCACGCTTTCCCACTTGGCGCCGCGCCAGGCCCAAAAATGGCCATATGTCTGGAGATTGGTCCCACGCCCAAAGAGCCAGCAGGGAAAACTATGCCTTGTTCTAAAGCTCTTTGGGAACCGCTTGCGTAGCCCCACACACCTGGGGGCTGCAGGCTTTCCTGCTGCCTTCAGCCTCAAAACCACCCTTTCCCACTTGGCGCCGCGCCAGGCCCAAAAATGGCCATATGTCTGGAGACTGGTCCCACGCCCAAAGAGCCAGCAGGGAAAACTATGCCTTGTTCTAAAGCTCTTTGGGAACCGCTTGCGTAGCCCCACACACCTGGGGGCTGCAGGCTTTCCTGCTGCCTTCAGCCTCAAAACCACCATTTCCCACTTCGCGCCGCGCCATGCCCAAAAATAGCCATATGGCTGGAGACTGGTCCCACGCCCAAAGAGCCAGCAGGGAAAACTATGCCTTGTTCTAAAGCTCTTTGGGAACCGCTTGCGAAGCCCCACACACCTGGGGGCTGCAGGCTTTCCTGCTGCCTTCAGCCTCAAAACCACCCTTTCCCACTTGGCGTCACGCCAGGTCCAAAAATGGCCATATGTCTGGAGATTGGTCCCTTTCCCAAAGAGCCAGCAGGGAAAACTATGCCTTGTTCTAAAGCTCTTTGGGAACCGCTTGCGTAGCCCCACACACATGGGGGCTGCAGGCTTTCCTCGCGCTTTCAGCCTCAGAAGAACCCTTTCGCACTTGGCGCCGCGCCAGGCCCAAAAATGGCCATATGTCTGGAGACTGGTCCCTTTCCCAAAGAGCCAGCAGGGAAAACTATGCCTTGTTCTAAAGCTCTTTGGGAACCGCTTGCGTAGCCCCACACACCTGGGGGTTACAGGCTTTCCTGCTCTCTTCAGCCTCAGAAGAACCCTTTCGCACTTGGCGCCGCGCCAGGCCCAAAAATGGCCATATGTCTGGAGATTGGTCCCACGCCCAAAGAGCCAGCAGGGAAAACTATGCCTTGTTCTGAAGCTCTTTGGGAACCGCTTGCGTAGCCCCACACACCTGGGGGCTGCAGGCTTTCCTGCTGCCTTCAGCCTCAAAAGCACGCTTTCCCACTTGGCGCCGCGCCAGGCCTAAAAATGGCCATATGTCTGGAGATTGGTCCCTTTCCCAAAGAGCCAGCAGGGAAAACTATGCCTTGTTCTAAAGCTCTTTGGGAACCGCTTGCGTAGCCCCACACACCTGGGGGCTGCAGGCTTTCCTGCTCTCTTCATCCTCAGAAGAACCCTTTCGCACTTGGAGGTGCGCCACGCCCAAAAATAGCCATATGTCTGGAGATTGGTTCCACGCCCAAAGAGCCAGCAGGGAAAACTATGCCTTGTTCTAAAGCTCTTTGGGAACCGCTTGCGTAGCCCCACACACCTGGGGGCTGCAGGCTTTCCTGCTCTCTTCAGCCTCATAAGCACCCTTTCCCACTTGGCGCCGCACCAGGCCCAAAAATGGCCATATGTCTGGAGATTGGTCCCACGCCCAAAGAGCCAGCAGGGAAAACTATGCCTTGTTCTAAAGCTCTTTGGGAACCACTTGCTTAGCCCCACACACCTGGGGGCTGCAGGCTTTTCTCGCGCTTTCAGCCTCAGAAGAACCCTTTCGCACTTGGCGCCGCGCCAGGCCCAAAAATGGCCATATGTCTGGAGACTGGTCCCACGCCCAAAGAGCCAGCAGGGAAAACTATGCCTTGTTCTAAAGCTCTTTGGGAACCGCTTGCGTAGCCCTACAGACCTGGGGGCTGCAGGCTTTCCTGCTGCCTTCAGCCTCAAAACCACCCTTTCCCACATGGCGTCACGCCAGGAACAAAAATGGCCATATGTCTGGAGACTGGTCCCACGCCCAAAGAGCCAGCAGGGAAAAATATGCCTTGTTCTAAAGCTCTTTGGGAACCGCTTGCGTAGCCCCACACACCTGGGGGCTGCAGGCTTTCCTGCTCTCTTCAACCTCAGAAGAACGCTTTCGCACTTGGCGCCACGCCAGGCACAAAAATGGCCATATGGCTGGAGACTGGTCCCACGCCCAAAGAGCCAGCAGGGAAAACTATGCCTTGTTCTAAAGCTCTTTGGGAACGGCTTGCGTAGCCCCACACACCTGGGGGCTGCAGGCTTTCCTGCTCTCTTCAGCCTCAAAAGCACGCTTTCCCACTTGGCGCCGCGCCAGGCCCAAAAATGGCCATATGTCTGGAGATTGGTCCCACGCCCAAAGAGCCAGCAGGGAAAACTATGCCTTGTTCTAAAGCTCTTTGGGAACCGCTTGCGTAGCCCCACACACCTGGGGGCTGCAGGCTTTCCTGCTGCCTTCAGCCTCAAAACCACCCTTTCCCACTTGGCGCCGCGCCAGGCCCAAAAATGGCCATATGTCTGGAGACTGGTCCCACGCCCAAAGAGCCAGCAGGGAAAACTATGCCTTGTTCTAAAGCTCTTTGGGAACCGCTTGCGTAGCCCCACACACCTGGGGGCTGCAGGCTTTCCTGCTGCCTTCAGCCTCAAAACCACCATTTCCCACTTCGCGCCGCGCCATGCCCAAAAATAGCCATATGGCTGGAGACTGGTCCCACGCCCAAAGAGCCAGCAGGGAAAACTATGCCTTGTTCTAAAGCTCTTTGGGAACCGCTTGCGAAGCCCCACACACCTGGGGGCTGCAGGCTTTCCTGCTGCCTTCAGCCTCAAAACCACCCTTTCCCACTTGGCGTCACGCCAGGCACAAAAATGGCCATATGGCTGGAGACTGGTCCCACGCCCAAAGAGCCAGCAGGGAAAACTATGCCTTGTTCTAAAGCTCTTTGGGAACCGCTTGCGTAGCCCCACACACCTGGGGGCTGCAGGCTTTCCTGCTCTCTTCAGCCTCAGAAGAACCCTTTCGCACTTGGCGCCACGCCAGGCACAAAAATGGCCATATGTCTGGAGATTTGTTCCACGCCCAAAGAGCCAGCAGGGAAAACTATGCCTTGTTCTAAAGCTCTTTGGGAACCGCTTGCGTAGCCCACACACATGGGGGCTGCAGGCTTTCCTTCTCTCTTCAGCCTCAAAAGCACCCTTTCCCACTTGGCGCCGCGCCAGGCCCAAAAATGGCCATATGGCTGGAGACTGGTCCCACGCCCAAAGAGCCAGCAGGGAAAACTATGCCTTGTTCTAAAGCTCTTTGGGAACCACTTGCGTAGCCCCACACACCTGGGGGCTGCAGGCTTTCCTGCTGTCTTCAGCCTCAGAAGAACCCTTTCGCACTTGGCGCCACGTCAGGCACAAAAATGGCCGTATGTCTGGAGATTTGTTCCACGCCCAAAGAGCCAGCAGGGAAAACTATGCCTTGTTCTAAAGCTCTTTGGGAACCGCTTGCGTAGCCCCACACACCTGGGGGCTACAGGCTTTCCTGCTGCCTTCAGCCTCAAAACCACCCTTTCCCACTTGGCGCCGCACCAGGCCCAGAAATGGCCATATGTCTGGAGACTGGTCCCACGCCCAAAGAGCCAGCAGGGAAAACTATGCCTTGTTCTAAAGCTCTTTGGGAACCGCTTGCGTAGCCCCACAGACCTGGGGGCTGCAGGCTTTCCTGCTGCCTTCAGTCTCAAAAGCACCCTTTCCCACTTGGCGCCGCACCAGGCCCAAAAATGGCCATATGGCTGGAGACTGGTCCCACGCCCAAAGAGCCAGCAGGGAAAACTATGCCTTGTTCTAAAGCTCTTTGGGAACCGCTTGCGTAGCCCCACACACCTGGGGGCTGCAGGCTTTCCTGCTGCCTTCAGCCTCAAAAGCACCCTTTCCCACATGGCGTCACGCCAGGCACAAAAATGGCAATATGTCTGGAGACTGGTGCCACGCCCAAAGAGCCAGCAGGGAAAACTATGCCTTGTTCTGAAGCTCTTTGGGAACCGCTTGCGTAGCGCCACACACCTGGGGGTTACAGGCTTTCCTGCTCTCTTCAGCCTCAGAAGAACCCTTTCGCACTTGGCGCCGCGCCAGGCCCAAAAATGGCCATATGTCTGGAGATTGGTCCCACGCCCAAAGAGCCAGCAGGGAAAACTATGCCTTGTTCTGAAGCTCTTTGGGAACCGCTTGCGTAGCCCCACACACCTGGGGGCTGCAGGCTTTCCTGCTGCCTTCAGCCTCAAAAGCACGCTTTCCCACTTGGCGCCGCGCCAGGCCCAAAAATGGCCATATGTCTGGAGATTGGTCCCTTTCCCAAAGAGCCAGCAGGGAAAACTATGCCTTGTTCTAAAGCTCTTTGGGAACCGCTTGCGTAGCCCCACACACCTGGGGGCTGCAGGCTTTCCTGCTCTCTTCATCCTCAGAAGAACCCTTTCGCACTTGGAGGTGCGCCACGCCCAAAAATAGCCATATGTCTGGAGATTGGTTCCACGCCCAAAGAGCCAGCAGGGAAAACTATGCCTTGTTCTAAAGCTCTTTGGGAACCGCTTGCGTAGCCCCACACACCTGGGGGCTGCAGGCTTTCCTGCTCTCTTCAGCCTCAGAAGCACCCTTTCCCACTTGGCGCCGCACCAGGCACAAAAATGGCCATATGTCTGGAGATTGGTCCCACGCCCAAAGAGCCAGCAGGGAAAACTATGCCTTGTTCTAAAGCTCTTTGGGAACCACTTGCTTAGCCCCACACACCTGGGGGCTGCAGGCTTTTCTCGCGCTTTCAGCCTCAGAAGAACCCTTTCGCACTTGGCGCCGCGCCAGGCCCAAAAATGGCCATATGTCTGGAGACTGGTCCCACGCCCAAAGAGCCAGCAGGGAAAACTATGCCTTGTTCTAAAGCTCTTTGGGAACCGCTTGCGTAGCCCTACAGACCTGGGGGCTGCAGGCTTTCCTGCTGCCTTCAGCCTCAAAACCACCCTTTCCCACATGGCGTCACGCCAGGCCCAAAAATGGCCATATGTCTGGAGACTGGTCCCACGCCCAAAGAGCCAGCAGGGAAAACTATGCCTTGTTCTAAAGCTCTTTGGGAACCGCTTGCGTAGCCCCACACACCTGGGGGCTGCAGGCTTTCCTGCTCTCTTCAACCTCAGAAGAACCCTTTCGCACTTGGCGCCACGCCAGGCACAAAAATGGCCATATGTCTGGAGATTTGTTCCACGCCCAAAGAGCCAGCAGGGAAAACTATGCCTTGTTCTAAAGCTCTTTGGGAACGGCTTGCGTAGCCCCACACACCTGGGGGCTGCAGGCTTTCCTGCTCTCTTCAGCCTCAAAAGCACGCTTTCCCACTTGGCGCCGCGCCAGGCCCAAAAATGGCCATATGTCTGGAGATTGGTCCCACGCCCAAAGAGCCAGCAGGGAAAACTATGCCTTGTTCTAAAGCTCTTTGGGAACCGCTTGCGTAGCCCCACACACCTGGGGGCTGCAGGCTTTCCTGCTGCCTTCAGCCTCAAAACCACCATTTCCCACTTCGCGCCGCGCCATGCCCAAAAATAGCCATATGGCTGGAGACTGGTCCCACGCCCAAAGAGCCAGCAGGGAAAACTATGCCTTGTTCTAAAGCTCTTTGGGAACCGCTTGCGAAGCCCCACACACCTGGGGGCTGCAGGCTTTCCTGCTGCCTTCAGCCTCAAAACCACCCTTTCCCACTTGGCGTCACGCCAGGCCCAAAAATGGCCATATGTCTGGAGACTGGTCCCACGCCCAAAGAGCCAGCAGGGAAAACTATGCCTTGTTCTAAAGCTCTTTGGGAACCGCTTGCGTAGCCCCACAGACCTGGGGGCTGCAGGCTTTCCTGCTCTCTTCAGCCTCAGAAGAACCCTTTCGCACTTGGCGCCACGCCAGGCACAAAAATGGCCATATGTCTGGAGATTTGTTCCACGCCCAAAGAGCCAGCAGGGAAAACTATGCCTTGTTCTAAAGCTCTTTGGGAACCGCTTGCGTAGCCCCACACACATGGGGGCTGCAGGCTTTCCTTCTCTCTTCAGCCTCAAAAGCACCCTTTCCCACTTGGCGCCGCGCCAGGCCCAAAAATGGCCATATGGCTGGAGACTGGTCCCACGCCCAAAGAGCCAGCAGGGAAAACTATGCCTTGTTCTAAAGCTCTTTGGGAACCGCTTGCGTAGCCCCACACACCTGGGGGCTGCAGGCTTTCCTGCTCTCTTCAGCCTCAGAAGAACCCTTTCGCACTTGGCGGCACGTCAGGCACAAAAATGGCCGTATGTCTGGAGATTTGTTCCACGCCCAAAGAGCCAGCAGGGAAAACTATGCCTTGTTCTAAAGCTCTTTGGGAACCGCTTGCGTAGCCCCACACACCTGGGGGCTACAGGCTTTCCTGCTGCCTTCAGCCTCAAAACCACCCTTTCCCACTTGGCGCCGCACCAGGCCGAAAAATGGCCATATGTCTGGAGACTGGTCCCACGCCCAAAGAGCCAGCAGGGAAAACTATGCCTTGTTCTAAAGCTCTTTGGGAACCGCTTGCGTAGCCCCACAGACCTGGGGGCTGCAGGCTTTCCTGCTGCCTTCAGTCTCAAAAGCACCCTTTCCCACTTGGCGCCGCGCCAGGCCCAAAAATGGCCATATGTCTGGAGACTGGTCCCACGCCCGAAGAGCCAGCAGGGAAAACTATGCCTTGTTCTAAAGCTCTTTGGGACCCGCTTGCGTAGCCCCACACACCTGGGGGCTGCAGGCTTTCCTGCTCTCTTCAGCCTCAAAAGCACCCTTTCCCACTTGGAGCCGCGCCAGGCACAAAAATGGCCATATGTCTGGAGATTTGTTCCACGCCCAAAGAGCCAGCAGGGAAAACTATGCCTTGTTCTAAAGCTCTTTGGGAACCGCTTGCGTAGCCCCACACACCTGGGGGCTACAGGCTTTCCTGCTGCCTTCAGCCTCAAAACCACCCTTTCGCACTTGGCGCCGCACCAGGCCCAAAAATGGCCATATGCCTGGAGACTGGTCCCACACCCAAAGAGCCAGCAGGGAAAACTATGCC
Organism: Chroicocephalus ridibundus; assembly: GCF_963924245.1. Classification (NCBI taxonomy): domain Eukaryota; kingdom Metazoa; phylum Chordata; class Aves; order Charadriiformes; family Laridae; genus Chroicocephalus; species Chroicocephalus ridibundus. The sequence goes on from NW_026961500.1 coordinate 418,691, forward strand.
TTGTTCTAAAGCTCTTTGGGAACCGCTTGCGTAGCCCCACACACCTGGGGGCTGCAGGCTTTCCTGCTGCCTTCAGTCTCAAAAGCACCCTTTCCCACTTGGCGCCGCGCCAGGCCCAAAAATAGCCATATGGCTGGAGACTGGTCCCACGCCCAAAGAGCCAGCAGGGAAAACTATGCCTTGTTCTAAAGCTCTTTGGGAACCACTTGCGTAGCCCTACAGACCTGGGGGCTGCAGGCTTTCCTGCTGCCTTCAGCCTCAAAACCATCCTTTCCCACATGGCGTCACGCCAGGCCCAAAAATGGCCATATGTCTGGAGACTGGTCCCACGCCCAAAGAGCCAGCAGGGAAAACTATGCCTTGTTCTAAAGCTCTTTGGGAACCGCTTGCGTAGCCCCACACACCTGGGGGCTGCAGGCTTTCCTGCTCTCTTCAGCCTCAAAAGCACGCTTTCCCACTTGGCGCTGCGCCAGGCACAAAAATGGCCATATGTCTGGAGATTGGTCCCACGCCCAAAGAGCCAGCAGGGAAAACTATGCCTTGTTCTAAAGCTCTTTGGGAACCGCTTGCGTAGCCCCAAACACCTGGGGGCTGCAGGCTTTCCTGCTCTCTTCAGCCTCAAAAGCACGCTTTCCCACTTGGCGCCGCGCCAGGCACAAAAATGGCCATATGTCTGGAGATTGGTTCCACGCCCAAAGAGCCAACAGGGAAAACTATGCCTTGTTCTAAAGCTCTTTGGGAACCGCTTGCGTAGCCCCACACACCTGGGGGCTGCAGGCTTTCCTGCTGCCTTCAGCCTCAAAACCACCCTTTCGCACTTGGCGCCGCGCCAGGCCCAAAAATGGCCATATGTCTGGAGACTGGTCCCACGCCCAAAGAGCCAGCAGGGAAAACTATGCCTTGTTCTAAAGCTCTTGGAGAACCGCTTGCGTAGCCCCACACAAACTGGGGGCTGCAGGCTTTTCTCGCGCTTTCAGCGTCAGAAGAACCCTTTCGCAATTGGCGCCGCGCCAGGCCCAAAAATGGCCATATGTCTGGAGGTTGGTCCCACGCCCAAAGAGCCAGCAGGGAAAACTATGCCTTGTTCTAAAGCTCTTTGGGAACCGTTTGCGTAGCCCCACACACCTGGGGGCTGCAGGCTTTCCTGCTGCCTTCAGCCTCAAAACCACCCTTTCCCACATGGCGTCACGCCAGGCACAAAAATGGCCATATGTCTGGAGACTGGTGCCACGCCCAAAGAGCCAGCAGGGAAAACTATGCCTTGTTCTAAAGCTCTTTGGGAACCACTTGCGTAGCCCCACACACCTGGGGGCTGCAGGCTTTCCTGCTGCCTTCAGCCTCAAAACCACCCTTTCCCACATGGCGTCACGCCAGGCCCAAAAATGGCCATATGTCTGGAGATTGGTCCCTTTCCCAAAGAGCCAGCAGGGAAAACTATGCCTTGTTCTAAAGCTCTTTGGGAACCGCTTGCGTAGCCCCACACACCTGGGGGCTGCAGGCTTTCCTGCTGCCTTCAGCCTCAAAAGCACGCTTTCCCACTTGGCGCCGCGCCAGGCCCAAAAATGGCCATATGTCTGGAGATTGGTCCCTTTCCCAAAGAGCCAGCAGGGAAAACTATGCCTTGTTCTAAAGCTCTTTGGGAACGGCTTGCGTAGCCCCACACACCTGGGGGCTGCAGGCTTTCCTGCTCTCTTCATCCTCAGAAGAACCCTTTCGCACTTGGAGGTGCGCCACGCCCAAAAATAGCCATATGTCTGCAGATTGGTTCCACGCCCAAAGAGCCAGCAGGGAAAACTATGCCTTGTTCTAAAGCTCTTGGGGAACCGCTTGCGTAGCCCCACACACCTGGGGGCTGCAGGCTTTTCTCGCGCTTTCAGCCTCAGAAGAACCCCTTCGCACTTGGCGCCGCGCCAGGCACAAAAATGGCCATATGTCTGGAGACTGGTCCCACGCCCAAAGAGCCAGCAGGGAAAACTATGCCTTGTTCTAAAGCTCTTTGGGAACCACTTGCGTAGCCCTACAGACCTGGGGGCTGCAGGCTTTCCTGCTGCCTTCAGCCTCAAAACCATCCTTTCCCACATGGCGTCACGCCAGGCCCAAAAATGGCCATATGTCTGGAGACTGGTCCCACGCCCAAAGAGCCAGCAGGGAAAACTATGCCTTGTTCTAAAGCTCTTTGGGAACCGCTTGCGTAGCCCCACACACCTGGGGGCTGCAGGCTTTCCTGCTCTCTTCAGCCTCAAAAGCACGCTTTCCCACTTGGCGCTGCGCCAGGCACAAAAATGGCCATATGTCTGGAGATTGGTCCCACGCCCAAAGAGCCAGCAGGGAAAACTATGCCTTGTTCTAAAGCTCTTTGGGAACCGCTTGCGTAGCCCCACACACCTGGGGGCTGCAGGCTTTCCTGCTCTCTTCAGCCTCAAAAGCACGCTTTCCCACTTGGCGCCGCGCCAGGCACAAAAATGGCCATATGTCTGGAGATTGGTTCCACGCCCAAAGAGCCAACAGGGAAAACTATGCCTTGTTCTAAAGCTCTTTGGGAACCGCTTGCGTAGCCCCACACACCTGGGGGCTGCAGGCTTTCCTGCTGCCTTCAGCCTCAAAACCACCCTTTCGCACTTGGCGCCGCGCCAGGCCCAAAAATGGCCATATGTCTGGAGACTGGTCCCACGCCCAAAGAGCCAGCAGGGAAAACTATGCCTTGTTCTAAAGCTCTTGGGGAACCGCTTGCGTAGCCCCACACAAACTGGGGGCTGCAGGCTTTTCTCGCGCTTTCAGCGTCAGAAGAACCCTTTCGCAATTGGCGCCGCGCCAGGCCCAAAAATGGCCATATGTCTGGAGGTTGGTCCCACGCCCAAAGAGCCAGCAGGGAAAACTATGCCTTGTTCTAAAGCTCTTTGGGAACCGCTTGCGTAGCCCCACAGACCTGGGGGCTGCAGGCTTTCCTGCTGCCTTCAGCCTCAAAACCACCCTTTCCCACATGGCGTCACGCCAGGCACAAAAATGGCCATATGTCTGGAGACTGGTGCCACGCCCAAAGAGCCAGCAGGGAAAACTATGCCTTGTTCTAAAGCTCTTTGGGAACCACTTGCGTAGCCCCACACACCTGGGGGCTGCAGGCTTTCCTGCTGCCTTCAGCCTCAAAACCACCCTTTCCCACATGGCGTCACGCCAGGCCCAAAAATGGCCATATGTCTGGAGATTGGTCCCTTTCCCAAAGAGCCAGCAGGGAAAACTATGCCTTGTTCTAAAGCTCTTTGGGAACCGCTTGCGTAGCCCCACACACCTGGGGGCTGCAGGCTTTCCTCGCGCTTTCAGCCTCAGAAGAACCCTTTCGCACTTGGCGCCGCGCCAGGCCCAAAAATGGCCATATGTCTGGAGACTGGTCCCACGCCCAAAGAGCCAGCAGGGAAAACTATGCCTTGTTCTAAAGCTCTTTGGGAACCGCTTGCGTAGCCCCACACACCTGGGGGCTGCAGGCTTTCCTGCTCTCTTCAGCCTCAGAAGAACCCTTTCGCACTTGGCGCCGCGCCAGGCCCAAAAATGGCCATATGTCTGGAGATTGGTCCCACGCCCAAAGAGCCAGCAGGGAAAACTATGCCTTGTTCTAAAGCTCTTTGGGAACCGCTTGCGTAGCCCCACAGACCTGGGGGCTGCAGGCTTTCCTGCTGCCTTCAGCCTCAAAAGCACGCTTTCCCACTTGGCGCCGCGCCAGGCCCAAAAATGGCCATATGTCTGGAGATTGGTCCCTTTCCCAAAGAGCCAGCAGGGAAAACTATGCCTTGTTCTAAAGCTCTTTGGGAACGGCTTGCGTAGCCCCACACACCTGGGGGCTGCAGGCTTTCCTGCTCTCTTCATCCTCAGAAGAACCCTTTCGCACTTGGAGGTGCGCCACGCCCAAAAATAGCCATATGTCTGCAGATTGGTTCCACGCCCAAAGAGCCAGCAGGGAAAACTATGCCTTGTTCTAAAGCTCTTGGGGAACCGCTTGCGTAGCCCCACACACCTGGGGGCTGCAGGCTTTCCTGCTCTCTTCAGCCTCAAAAGCACCCTTTCCCACTTGGCGCCGCACCAGGCACAAAAATGGCCATATGTCTGGAGATTGGTCCCGCGCCCAAAGAGCCAGCAGGGAAAACTATGCCTTGTTCTAAAGCTCTTGGGGAACCGCTTGCGTAGCCCCACACACCTGGGGGCTGCAGGCTTTTCTCGCGCTTTCAGCCTCAGAAGAACCCCTTCGCACTTGGCGCCGCGCCAGGCACAAAAATGGCCATATGTCTGGAGACTGGTCCCACGCCCAAAGAGCCAGCAGGGAAAACTATGCCTTGTTCTAAAGCTCTTTGGGAACCGCTTGCGTAGCCCCACAGACCTGGGGGCTGCAGGCTTTCCTGCTGCCTTCAGCCTCAAAAGCACCCTTTCCCACTTGGCGCCGCGCCAGGCCCAAAAATAGCCATATGGCTGGAGACTGGTCCCACGCCCAAAGAGCCAGCAGGGAAAACTATGCCTTGTTCTAAAGCTCTTGGGGAATCGCTTGCGTAGCCCCACACACCTGGGGGCTGCAGGCTTTCCTGCTCTCTTCAGCCTCAGAAGAACCCTTTCGCACTTGGCGCCACGCCAGGCACAAAAATGGCCATATGTCTGGAGATTTGTTCCACGCCCAAGGAGCCAGCAGGGAAAACTATGCCTTGTTCTAAAGCTCTTTGGGAACGGCTTGCGTAGCCCCACACACCTGGGGGCTGCAGGCTTTCCTGCTCTCTTCAGCCTCAAAAGCACGCTTTCCCACTTGGCGCCGCGCCAGGCACAAAAATGGCCATATGTCTGGAGATTGGTTCCACGCCCAAAGAGCCAGCAGGGAAAACTATGCCTTGTTCTAAAGCTCTTTGGGAACCGCTTGCGTAGCCCCACACACCTGGGGGCTGCAGGCTTTCCTGCTGCCTTCAGCCTCAAAAGCACCCTTTCCCACTTGGCGCCGCGCCAGGCCCAAAAATAGCCATATGGCTGGAGACTGGTCCCACGCCCAAAGAGCCAGCAGGGAAAATTATGCCTTGTTCTAAAGCTCTTTGGGAACGGCTTGCGTAGCCCCACACACCTGGGGGCTACAGACTTTCCTGCTGCCTTCAGCCTCAAAACCACCCTTTCCCACTTGGCGCCGCACCAGGCCCAAAAATGGCCATATGTCTGGAGACTGGTCCCACGCCCAAAGAGCCAGCAGGGAAAACTATGCCTTGTTCTAAAGCTCTTTGGGAACCGCTTGCGTAGCCCCACACACCTGGGGGCTGCAGGCTTTCCTGCTGCCTTCAGTCTCAAAAGCACCCTTTCCCACTTGGCGCCGTGCCAGGCCCAAAAATAGCCATATCGCTGGAGACTGGTCCCACGCCCAAAGAGCCAGCAGGGAAAACTATGCCTTGTTCTAAAGCTCTTTGGGAACCACTTGCGTAGCCCTACAGACCTGGGGGCTGCAGGCTTTCCTGCTGCCTTCAGCCTCAAAACCATCCTTTCCCACATGGCATCACGCCAGGCCCAAAAATGGCCATATGTCTGGAGATTGGTCCCACGCCCAAAGAGCCAGCAGGGAAAACTATGCCTTGTTCTAAAGCTCTTGGGGAACCGCTTGCGTAGCCGCACACACCTGGGGGCTGCAGGCTTTCCTGCTCTCTTCAGCCTCAGAAGAACCCTTTCGCACTTGGCGCCACGCCAGGCACAAAAATGGCCATATGGCTGGAGATTTGTTCCACGCCCAAAGAGCCAGCAGGGAAAACTATGCCTTGTTCTAAAGCTCTTTGGGAACGGCTTGCGTAGCCCCACACACCTGGGGGCTGCAGGCTTTCCTGCTGCCTTCAGCCTCAAAAGCACCCTTTCCCACTTGGCGCCGCGCCAGGCACAAAAATGGCCATATGTCTGGAGATTGGTTCCACGCCCAAAGAGCCAGCAGGGAAAACTATGCCTTGTTCTAAAGCTCTTTAGGAACCGCTTGCGTAGCCCCACACACCTGGGGGCTGCAGGCTTTCCTGCTGCCTTCAGCCTCAAAACCACCCTTTCCCACTTGGCGCCGCGCCAGGCCCAAAAATGGCCATATGTCTGGAGACTGGTCCCACGCCCAAAGAGCCAGCAGGGAAAACTATGCCTTGTTCTAAAGCTCTTTGGGAACCGCTTGCGTAGCCCCACACACCTGGGGGCTGCAGGCTTTCCTGCTGCCTTCAGCCTCAAAACCACCCTTTCACACATGGCGTCACGCCAGGCCCAAAAATGGCCATATGTCTGGAGATTAGTCCCTTTCCCAAAGAGCCAGCAGGGAAAACTATGCCTTGTTCTAAAGCTCTTTGGGAACCGCTTGCGTAGCCCCACACACATGGGGGCTGCAGGCTTTCCTCGCGCTTTCAGCCTCAGAAGAACCCTTTCGCACTTGGCGCCGCGCCAGGCCCAAAAATGGCCATATGTCTGGAGACTGGTCCCACGCCCAAAGAGCCAGCAGGGAAAACTATGCCTTGTTCTAAAGCTCTTTGGGAACCGCTTGCGTAGCCCCACACACCTGGGGGTTACAGGCTTTCCTGCTCTCTTCAGCCTCAGAAGAACCCTTTCGCACTTGGCGCCGCGCCAGGCCCAAAAATGGCCATATGTCTGGAGATTGGTCCCACGCCCAAAGAGCCAGCAGGGAAAACTATGCCTTGTTCTAAAGCTCTTTGGGAACCGCTTGCGTAGCCCCACACACCTGGGGGCTGCAGGCTTTCCTGCTGCCTTCAGCCTCAAAAGCACGCTTTCCCACTTGGCGCCGCGCCAGGCCCAAAAATGGCCATATGTCTGGAGATTGGTCCCTTTCCCAAAGAGCCAGCAGGGAAAACTATGCCTTGTTCTAAAGCTCTTTGGGAACCGCTTGCGTAGCCCCACACACCTGGGGGCTGCAGGCTTTCCTGCTCTCTTCAGCCTCAGAAGAACCCTTTCGCACTTGGAGGTGCGCCACGCCCAAAAATAGCCATATGTCTGGAGATTGGTTCCACGCCCAAAGAGCCAGCAGGGAAAACTATGCCTTGTTCTAAAGCTCTTTGGGAACCGCTTGCGTAGCCCCACACACCTGGGGGCTGCAGGCTTTCCTGCTCTCTTCAGCCTCAAAAGCACCCTTTCGCACTTGGCGCCGCGCCAGGCACAAAAATGGCCATATGTCTGGAGACTGGTCCCACGCCCAAAGAGCCAGCAGGGAAAACTATGCCTTGTTCTAAAGCTCTTTGGGAACCGCTTGCGTAGCCCCACACACGTGGGGGCTGCAGGCTTTCCTGCTGCCTTCAGCCTCAAAAGCACCCTTTCCCACTTGGCGCCGCGCCAGGCCCAAAAATAGCCATATGGCTGGAGACTGGTCCCACGCCCAAAGAGCCAGCAGGGAAAACTATGCCTTGTTCTAAAGCTCTTTGGGAACCGCTTGCGTAGCCCCACACACGTGGGGGCTGCAGGCTTTCCTGCTGCCTTCAGCCTCGAAAGCACCCTTTCCCACTTGGCGCCGCGCCAGGCCCAAAAATGGCCATATGTCTGGAGACTGGTCCCACGCCCAAAGAGCCAGCAGTTAAAATTATGCCTTGTTGTAAAGCTCTTTGGGAACCGCTTGCGTAGCCCCACACACCTGGGGGCTGCAGGCTTTCCTGCTCTCTTCAGCCTCAGAAGAACCCTTTCGCACTTGGCGCCGCGCCAGGCCCAAAAATGGCCATATGTCTGGAGATTGGTCCCACGCCCAAAGAGCCAGCAGGGAAAACTATGCCTTGTTCTAAAGCTCTTTGGGAACCGCTTGCGTAGCCCCACAGACCTGGGGGCTGCAGGCTTTCCTGCTGCCTTCAGCCTCAAAAGCACGCTTTCCCACTTGGCGCCGCGCCAGGCCCAAAAATGGCCATATGTCTGGAGATTGGTCCCTTTCCCAAAGAGCCAGCAGGGAAAACTATGCCTTGTTCTAAAGCTCTTTGGGAACGGCTTGCGTAGCCCCACACACCTGGGGGCTGCAGGCTTTCCTGCTCTCTTCATCCTCAGAAGAACCCTTTCGCACTTGGAGGTGCGCCACGCCCAAAAATAGCCATATGTCTGCAGATTGGTTCCACGCCCAAAGAGCCAGCAGGGAAAACTATGCCTTGTTCTAAAGCTCTTGGGGAACCGCTTGCGTAGCCCCACACACCTGGGGGCTGCAGGCTTTCCTGCTCTCTTCAGCCTCAAAAGCACCCTTTCCCACTTGGCGCCGCACCAGGCACAAAAATGGCCATATGTCTGGAGATTGGTCCCGCGCCCAAAGAGCCAGCAGGGAAAACTATGCCTTGTTCTAAAGCTCTTGGGGAACCGCTTGCGTAGCCCCACACACCTGGGGGCTGCAGGCTTTTCTCGCGCTTTCAGCCTCAGAAGAACCCCTTCGCACTTGGCGCCGCGCCAGGCACAAAAATGGCCATATGTCTGGAGACTGGTCCCACGCCCAAAGAGCCAGCAGGGAAAACTATGCCTTGTTCTAAAGCTCTTTGGGAACCGCTTGCGTAGCCCCACAGACCTGGGGGCTGCAGGCTTTCCTGCTGCCTTCAGCCTCAAAAGCACCCTTTCCCACTTGGCGCCGCGCCAGGCCCAAAAATAGCCATATGGCTGGAGACTGGTCCCACGCCCAAAGAGCCAGCAGGGAAAACTATGCCTTGTTCTAAAGCTCTTGGGGAATCGCTTGCGTAGCCCCACACACCTGGGGGCTGCAGGCTTTCCTGCTCTCTTCAGCCTCAGAAGAACCCTTTCGCACTTGGCGCCACGCCAGGCACAAAAATGGCCATATGTCTGGAGATTTGTTCCACGCCCAAGGAGCCAGCAGGGAAAACTATGCCTTGTTCTAAAGCTCTTTGGGAACGGCTTGCGTAGCCCCACACACCTGGGGGCTGCAGGCTTTCCTGCTCTCTTCAGCCTCAAAAGCACGCTTTCCCACTTGGCGCCGCGCCAGGCACAAAAATGGCCATATGTCTGGAGATTGGTTCCACGCCCAAAGAGCCAGCAGGGAAAACTATGCCTTGTTCTAAAGCTCTTTGGGAACCGCTTGCGTAGCCCCACACACCTGGGGGCTGCAGGCTTTCCTGCTGCCTTCAGCCTCAAAAGCACCCTTTCCCACTTGGCGCCGCGCCAGGCCCAAAAATAGCCATATGGCTGGAGACTGGTCCCACGCCCAAAGAGCCAGCAGGGAAAATTATGCCTTGTTCTAAAGCTCTTTGGGAACGGCTTGCGTAGCCCCACACACCTGGGGGCTACAGACTTTCCTGCTGCCTTCAGCCTCAAAACCACCCTTTCCCACTTGGCGCCGCACCAGGCCCAAAAATGGCCATATGTCTGGAGACTGGTCCCACGCCCAAAGAGCCAGCAGGGAAAACTATGCCTTGTTCTAAAGCTCTTTGGGAACCGCTTGCGTAGCCCCACACACCTGGGGGCTGCAGGCTTTCCTGCTGCCTTCAGTCTCAAAAGCACCCTTTCCCACTTGGCGCCGTGCCAGGCCCAAAAATAGCCATATCGCTGGAGACTGGTCCCACGCCCAAAGAGCCAGCAGGGAAAACTATGCCTTGTTCTAAAGCTCTTTGGGAACCACTTGCGTAGCCCTACAGACCTGGGGGCTGCAGGCTTTCCTGCTGCCTTCAGCCTCAAAACCATCCTTTCCCACATGGCATCACGCCAGGCCCAAAAATGGCCATATGTCTGGAGATTGGTCCCACGCCCAAAGAGCCAGCAGGGAAAACTATGCCTTGTTCTAAAGCTCTTGGGGAACCGCTTGCGTAGCCGCACACACCTGGGGGCTGCAGGCTTTCCTGCTCTCTTCAGCCTCAGAAGAACCCTTTCGCACTTGGCGCCACGCCAGGCACAAAAATGGCCATATGGCTGGAGATTTGTTCCACGCCCAAAGAGCCAGCAGGGAAAACTATGCCTTGTTCTAAAGCTCTTTGGGAACGGCTTGCGTAGCCCCACACACCTGGGGGCTGCAGGCTTTCCTGCTGCCTTCAGCCTCAAAAGCACCCTTTCCCACTTGGCGCCGCGCCAGGCACAAAAATGGCCATATGTCTGGAGATTGGTTCCACGCCCAAAGAGCCAGCAGGGAAAACTATGCCTTGTTCTAAAGCTCTTTAGGAACCGCTTGCGTAGCCCCACACACCTGGGGGCTGCAGGCTTTCCTGCTGCCTTCAGCCTCAAAACCACCCTTTCCCACTTGGCGCCGCGCCAGGCCCAAAAATGGCCATATGTCTGGAGACTGGTCCCACGCCCAAAGAGCCAGCAGGGAAAACTATGCCTTGTTCTAAAGCTCTTTGGGAACCGCTTGCGTAGCCCCACACACCTGGGGGCTGCAGGCTTTCCTGCTGCCTTCAGCCTCAAAACCACCCTTTCACACATGGCGTCACGCCAGGCCCAAAAATGGCCATATGTCTGGAGATTAGTCCCTTTCCCAAAGAGCCAGCAGGGAAAACTATGCCTTGTTCTAAAGCTCTTTGGGAACCGCTTGCGTAGCCCCACACACATGGGGGCTGCAGGCTTTCCTCGCGCTTTCAGCCTCAGAAGAACCCTTTCGCACTTGGCGCCGCGCCAGGCCCAAAAATGGCCATATGTCTGGAGACTGGTCCCACGCCCAAAGAGCCAGCAGGGAAAACTATGCCTTGTTCTAAAGCTCTTTGGGAACCGCTTGCGTAGCCCCACACACCTGGGGGTTACAGGCTTTCCTGCTCTCTTCAGCCTCAGAAGAACCCTTTCGCACTTGGCGCCGCGCCAGGCCCAAAAATGGCCATATGTCTGGAGATTGGTCCCACGCCCAAAGAGCCAGCAGGGAAAACTATGCCTTGTTCTAAAGCTCTTTGGGAACCGCTTGCGTAGCCCCACACACCTGGGGGCTGCAGGCTTTCCTGCTGCCTTCAGCCTCAAAAGCACGCTTTCCCACTTGGCGCCGCGCCAGGCCCAAAAATGGCCATATGTCTGGAGATTGGTCCCTTTCCCAAAGAGCCAGCAGGGAAAACTATGCCTTGTTCTAAAGCTCTTTGGGAACCGCTTGCGTAGCCCCACACACCTGGGGGCTGCAGGCTTTCCTGCTCTCTTCAGCCTCAGAAGAACCCTTTCGCACTTGGAGGTGCGCCACGCCCAAAAATAGCCATATGTCTGGAGATTGGTTCCACGCCCAAAGAGCCAGCAGGGAAAACTATGCCTTGTTCTAAAGCTCTTTGGGAACCGCTTGCGTAGCCCCACACACCTGGGGGCTGCAGGCTTTCCTGCTCTCTTCAGCCTCAAAAGCACCCTTTCGCACTTGGCGCCGCGCCAGGCACAAAAATGGCCATATGTCTGGAGACTGGTCCCACGCCCAAAGAGCCAGCAGGGAAAACTATGCCTTGTTCTAAAGCTCTTTGGGAACCGCTTGCGTAGCCCCACACACGTGGGGGCTGCAGGCTTTCCTGCTGCCTTCAGCCTCAAAAGCACCCTTTCCCACTTGGCGCCGCGCCAGGCCCAAAAATAGCCATATGGCTGGAGACTGGTCCCACGCCCAAAGAGCCAGCAGGGAAAACTATGCCTTGTTCTAAAGCTCTTTGGGAACCGCTTGCGTAGCCCCACACACGTGGGGGCTGCAGGCTTTCCTGCTGCCTTCAGCCTCAAAAGCACCCTTTCCCACTTGGCGCCGCGCCAGGCCCAAAAATGGCCATATGTCTGGAGACTGGTCCCACGCCCAAAGAGCCAGCAGTTAAAATTATGCCTTGTTGTAAAGCTCTTTGGGAACCGCTTGCGTAGCCCCACACACCTGGGGGCTACAGGCTTTCCTGCTGCCTTCAGCCTCAAAACCACCCTTTCCCACTTGGCGCCGCACCAGGCCCAAAAATGGCCATATGTCTGGAGACTGGTCCCACGCCCAAAGAGCCAGCAGGGAAAACTATGCCTTGTTCTAAAGCTCTTTGGGAACCGCTTGCGTAGCCCCACACACCTGGGGGCTGCAGGCTTTCCTGCTGCCTTCAGCCTCAAAACCACCCTTTCCCACTTGGCGCCGCGCCAGGCCCAAAAATAGCCATATGGCTGGAGACTGGTCCCACGCCCAAAGAGCCAGCAGGGAAAACTATGCCTTGTTCTAAAGCTCTTTGGGAACCACTTGCGTAGCCCTACAGACCTGGGGGCTGCAGGCTTTCCTGCTGCCTTCAGCCTCAAAACCATCCTTTCCCACATGGCGTCACGCCAGGCCCAAAATTGCCATATGTCTGGAGACTGGTCCCACGCCCAAAGAGCCAGCAGGGAAAACTATGCCTTGTTCTAAAGCTCTTGGGGAACCGCTTGCGTAGCCCCACACACCTGGGGGCTGCAGGCTTTCCTGCTCTCTTCAGCCTCAGAAGAACCCTTTCGCACTTGGCGCCACGCCAGGCACAAAAATGGCCATATGGCTGGAGATTTGTTCCACGCCCAAAGAGCCAGCAGGGAAAACTATGCCTTGTTCTAAAGCTCTTTGGGAACGGCTTGCGTAGCCCCACACACCTGGGGGCTGCAGGCTTTCCTGCTCTCTTCAGCCTCAAAAGCACGCTTTCCCACTTGGCGCCGCGCCAGGCACAAAAATGGCCATATGTCTGGAGATTGGTTCCACGCCCAAAGAGCCAGCAGGGAAAACTATGCCTTGTTCTAAAGCTCTTTGGGAACCGCTTGCGTAGCCCCACACACCTGGGGGCTGCAGGCTTTCCTGCTGCCTTCAGCCTCAAAACCACCCTTTCCCAATTGGCGCCGCGCCAGGCCCAAAAATGGCCATATGTCTGGAGACTGGTCCCACGCCCAAAGAGCCAGCAGGGAAAACTATGCCTTGTTCTAAAGCTCTTTGGGAACCGCTTGCGTAGCCCCACACACCTGGGGGCTGCAGGCTTTCCTGCTGCCTTCAGCCTCAAAAGCACCCTTTCCCACTTGGCGCCACGCCAGGCCCAAAAATAGCCATATGGCTGGAGACTGGTCCCACGCCCAAAGAGCCAGCAGTTAAAATTATGCCTTGTTCTAAAGCTCTTTGGGAACCGCTTGCGTAGCCCCACACACCTGGGGGCTACAGGCTTTCCTGCTGCCTTCAGCCTCAAAACCACCCTTTCCCACTTGGCGCCGCACCAGGCCCAAAAATGGCCATATGTCTGGAGACTGGTCCCACGCCCAAAGAGCCAGCAGGGAAAACTATGCCTTGTTCTAAAGCTCTTTGGGAACCGCTTGCGTAGCCCCACACACCTGGGGGCTGCAGGCTTTCCTGCTGCCTTCAGCCTCAAAACCATCCTTTCCCACATGGCGTCACGCCAGGCCCAAAAATGGCCATATGTCTGGAGACTGGTCCCACGCCCAAAGAGCCAGCAGGGAAAACTATGCCTTGTTCTAAAGCTCTTGGGGAAGCGCTTGCGTAGCCGCACACACCTGGGGGCTGCAGGCTTTCCTGCTCTCTTCAGCCTCAGAAGAAACCTTTCGCACTTGGCGCCACGCCAGGCACAAAAATGGCCATATGTCTGGAGATTTGTTCCACGCCCAAAGAGCCAGCAGGGAAAACTATGCCTTGTTCTAAAGCTCTTTGGGAACGGCTTGCGTAGCCCCACACACCTGGGGGCTGCAGGCTTTCCTGCTCTCTTCAGCCTCAAAAGCACGCTTTCCCACTTGGCGCCGCGCCAGGCACAAAAATGGCCATATGTCTGGAGATTGGTTCCACGCCCAAAGAGCCAGCAGGGAAAACTATGCCTTGTTCTAAAGCTCTTTGGGAACCGCTTGCGTAGCCCCACACACCTGGGGGCTGCAGGCTTTCCTGCTGCCTTCAGCCTCAAAACCATCCTTTCCCACATGGCGTCACGCCAGGCCCAAAAATGGCCATATGTCTGGAGACTGGTCCCACGCCCAAAGAGCCAGCAGGGAAAACTATGCCTTGTTCTAAAGCTCTTGGGGAACCGCTTGCGTAGCCCCACACACGTGGGGGCTGCAGGCTTTCCTGCTCTCTTCAGCCTCAGAAGAAACCTTTCGCACTTGGCGCCACGCCAGGCACAAAAATGGCCATATGTCTGGAGATTTGTTCCACGCCCAAAGAGCCAGCAGGGAAAACTATGCCTTGTTCTAAAGCTCTTTGGGAACGGCTTGCGTAGCCCCACACACCTGGGGGCTGCAGGCTTTCCTGCTCTCTTCAGCCTCAAAAGCACGCTTTCCCACTTGGCGCCGCGCCAGGCACAAAAATGGCCATATGTCTGGAGATTGGTTCCACGCCCAAAGAGCCAGCAGGGAAAACTATGCCTTGTTCTAAAGCTCTTTGGGAACCGCTTGCGTAGCCCCACACACCTGGGGGCTGCAGGCTTTCCTGCTGCCTTCAGCCTCAAAACCACCCTTTCCCACTTGGCGCCGCGCCAGGCCCAAAAATGGCCATATGTCTGGAGACTGGTCCCACGCCCAAAGAGCCAGCAGGGAAAACTATGCCTTGTTCTAAAGCTCTTTGGGAACCGCTTGCGTAGCCCCACACAAACTGGGGGCTGCAGGCTTTTCTCGCGCTTTCAGCGTCAGAAGAACCCTTTCGCAATTGGCGCCGCGCCAGGCCCAAAAATGGCCATATGTCTGGAGGTTGGTCCCACGCCCAAAGAGCCAGCAGGGAAAACTATGCCTTGTTCTAAAGCTCTTTGGGAACCGTTTGCGTAGCCCCACACACCTGGGGGCTGCAGGCTTTCCTGCTGCCTTCAGCCTCAAAATCACCCTTTCCCACATGGCGGCACGCCAGGCACAAAAATGGCCATATGTCTGGAGACTGGTGCCACGCCCAAAGAGCCAGCAGGGAAAACTATGCCTTGTTCTAAAGCTCTTTGGGAACCACTTGCGTAGCCCCACACACCTGGGGGCTGCAGGCTTTCCTGCTGCCTTCAACCTCAAAACCACCCTTTCCCACATGGCGTCACGCCAGGCCCAAAAATGGCCATATGTCTGGAGATTGGTCCCTTTCCCAAAGAGCCAGCAGGGAAAACTATGCCTTGTTCTAAAGCTCTTTGGGAACCGCTTGCGTAGCCCCACACACCTGGGGGCTGCAGGCTTTCCTGCTGCCTTCAGCCTCCGAAGAACCCTTTCGCACTTGGCGCCGCGCCAGGCCCAAAAATGGCCATATGTCTGGAGATTGGTTCCACGCCCAAAGAGCCAGCAGGGAAAACTATGCCTTGTTCTAAAGCTCTTTGGGAACCGCTTGCGTAGCCCCACACACCTGGGGGCTACAGGCTTTCCTGCTGCCTTCAGCCTCAAAACCACCCTTTCCCACTTGGCGCCGCACCAGGCCCAAAAATGGCCATATGTCTGGAGACTGGTCCCACGCCCAAAGAGCCAGCAGGGAAAACTATGCCTTGTTCTAAAGCTCTTTGGGAACCGCTTGCGTAGCCCCACAGACCTGGGGGCTGCAGGCTTTCCTGCTGCCTTCAGTCTCAAAAGCACCCTTTCCCACTTGGCACCGCGCCAGGCCCAAAAATAGCCATATGGCTGGAGACTGGTCCCACGCCCAAAGAGCCAGCAGGGAAAACTATGCCTTGTTCTAAAGCTCTTTGGGAACCACTTGCGTAGCCCTACAGACCTGGGGGCTGCAGGCTTTCCTGCTGCCTTCAGCCTCAAAACCATCCTTTCCCACATGGCGTCACGCCAGGCCCAAAAATGGCCATATGTCTGGAGACTGGTCCCACGCCCAAAGAGCCAGCAGGGAAAACTATGCCGTGTTCTAAAGCTCTTGGGAAACCGCTTGCGTAGCCCCACACACCTGGGGGCTGCAGGCTTTCCTGCTGTCTTCAGCCTCAGAAGAACCCTTTCGCACTTGGCGCCACGCCAGGCACAAAAATGGCCATATGTCTGGAGACTGGTGCCACGCCCAAAGAGCCAGCAGGGAAAACTATGCCTTGTTCTAAAGCTCTTTGGGAACGGCTTGCGTAGCCCCACACACCTGGGGGCTGCAGGCTTTCCTGCTCTCTTCAGCCTCAAAAGCACGCTTTCCCACTTGGCGCCGCGCCAGGCACAAAAATGGCCATATGTCTGGAGATTGGTTCCACGCCCAAAGAGCCAGCAGGGAAAACTATGCCTTGTTCTAAAGCTCTTTGGGAACCGCTTGCGTAGCCCCACACACCTGGGGGCTGCAGGCTTTCCTGCTGCCTTCAGCCTCAAAACCACCCTTTCCCAATTGGCGCCGCGCCAGGCCCAAAAATGGCCATATGTCTGGAGGTTGGTCCCACGCCCAAAGAGCCAGCAGGGAAAACTATGCCTTGTTCTAAAGCTCTTTGGGAACCGCTTGCGTAGCCCCACACAAACTGGGGGCTGCAGGCTTTTCTCGCGCTTTCAGCGTCAGAAGAACCCTTTCGCAATTGGCGCCGCGCCAGGCCCAAAAATGGCCATATGTCTGGAGGTTGGTCCCAAGCCCAAAGAGCCAGCAGGGAAAACTATGCCTTGTTCTAAAGCTCTTTGGGAACCGTTTGCGTAGCCCCACACACCTGGGGGCTGCAGGCTTTCCTGCTGCCTTCAGCCTCAAAACCACCCTTTCCCACATGGCGTCACGCCAGGCACAAAAATGGCCATATGACTGGAGACTGGTGCCACGCCCAAAGAGCCAGCAGGGAAAACTATGCCTTGTTCTAAAGCTCTTTGGGAACCGCTTGCGTAGCCCCACACACCTGGGGGCTGCAGGCTTTCCTGCTGCCTTCAGCCTCAAAACCACCCTTTCACACATGGCGTCACGCCAGGCCCAAAAATGGCCATATGTCTGGAGATTGGTCCCATGCCCAAAGAGCCAGCAGGGAAAACTATGCCTTGTTCTAAAGCTCTTTGGGAACCGCTTGCGTAGCCCCACACACATGGGGGCTGCAGGCTTTCCTCGCGCTTTCAGCCTCAGAAGAACCCTTTCGCAAATGGCGCCGCGCCAGGCCCAAAAATGGCCATATGTCTGGAGACTGGTCCCACGCCCAAAGAGCCAGCAGGGAAAACTATGCCTTGTTCTAAAGCTCTTTGGGAACCGCTTGCGTAGCCCCACACACCTGGGGGTTACAGGCTTTCCTGCTCTCTTCAGCCTCAGAAGAACCCTTTCGCACTTGGCGCCGCGCCAGGCCCAAAAATGGCCATATGTCTGGAGATTGGTCCCACGCCCAAAGAGCCAGCAGGGAAAACTATGCCTTGTTCTAAAGCTCTTTGGGAACCGCTTGCGTAGCCCCACACACCTGGGGGCTGCAGGCTTTCCTGCTGCCTTCAGCCTCAAAAGCACGCTTTCCCACTTGGCGCCGCGCCAGGCCCAAAAATGGCCATATGTCTGGAGATTGGTCCCTTTCCCAAAGAGCCAGCAGGGAAAACTATGCCTTGTTCTAAAGCTCTTTGGGAACCGCTTGCGTAGCCCCACACAAACTGGGGGCTGCAGGCTTTTCTCGCGCTTTCAGCGTCAGAAGAACCCTTTCGCAATTGGCGCCGCGCCAGGCCCAAAAATGGCCATATGTCTGGAGGTTGGTCCCACGCCCAAAGAGCCAGCAGGGAAAACTATGCCTTGTTCTAAAGCTCTTTGGGAACCGCTTGCGTAGCCCTACAGACCTGGGGGCTGCAGGCTTTCCTGCTGCCTTCAGCCTCAAAACCATCCTTTCCCACATGGCGTCACGCCAGGCCCAAAAATGGCCATATGTCTGGAGACTGGTCCCACGCCCAAAGAGCCAGCAGGGAAAAATATGCCTTGTTCTAAAGCTCTTTGGGAACCGCTTGCGTAGCCCCACACACCTGGGGGCTGCAGGCTTTCCTGCTCTCTTCAGCCTCAGAAGAACCTTTTCGCACTTGGCGCCACGCCAGGCTCAAAAATGGCCGTATGTCTGGAGATTTGTTCCACGCCCAAAGAGCCAGCAGGGAAAACTATGCCTTGTTCTAAAGCTCTTTGGGAACGGCTTGCGTAGCCCCACACACCTGGGGGCTGCAGGCTTTTCTGCTCTCTTCAGCCTGAAAAGCACGCTTTCCCACTTGGCGGCGCGCCAGGCCCAAAAATGGCCATATGTCTGGAGATTGGTCCCACGCCCAAAGAGCCAGCAGGGAAAACTATGCCTTGTTCTAAAGCTCTTTGGGAACCGCTTGCGTAGCCCCACACACCTGGGGGCTGCAGGCTTTCCTG
This sequence comes from Chroicocephalus ridibundus, assembly GCF_963924245.1. Lineage (NCBI taxonomy): Eukaryota > Metazoa > Chordata > Aves > Charadriiformes > Laridae > Chroicocephalus > Chroicocephalus ridibundus. The sequence continues at coordinate 436,761 of NW_026961500.1, forward strand.
CTGCCTTCAGCCTCAAAACCACACTTTCCCACTTGGCGCCGCGCCAGGCCCAAAAATGGCCATATGTCTGGAGACTGGTCCCACGCCCAAAGAGCCAGCAGGGAAAACTATGCCTTGTTCTAAAGCTCTTTGGGAACCGCTTGCGTAGCCCCACACACCTGGGGGCTGCAGGCTTTCCTGCTGCCTTCAGCCTCAAAACCACCATTTCCCACTTCGCGCCGCGCCATGCCCAAAAATAGCCATATGGCTGGAGACTGGTCCCACGCCCAAAGAGCCAGCAGGGAAAACTATGCCTTGTTCTAAAGCTCTTTGGGAACCGCTTGCGAAGCCCCACACACCTGGGGGCTGCAGGCTTTCCTGCTGCCTTCAGCCTCAAAACCACCCTTTCCCACTTGGCGTCACGCCAGGCACAAAAATGGCCATATGGCTGGAGACTGGTCCCACGCCCAAAGAGCCAGCAGGGAAAACTATGCCTTGTTCTAAAGCTCTTTGGGAACCGCTTGCGTAGCCCCACACACCTGGGGGCTGCAGGCTTTCCTGCTCTCTTCAGCCTCAGAAGAACCTTTTCGCACTTGGCGCCACGCCAGGCTCAAAAATGGCCGTATGTCTGGAGATTTGTTCCACGCCCAAAGAGCCAGCAGGGAAAACTATGCCTTGTTCTAAAGCTCTTTGGGAACGGCTTGCGTAGCCCCACACACCTGGGGGCTGCAGGCTTTTCTGCTCTCTTCAGCCTGAAAAGCACGCTTTCCCACTTGGCGGCGCGCCAGGCCCAAAAATGGCCATATGTCTGGAGATTGGTCCCACGCCCAAAGAGCCAGCAGGGAAAACTATGCCTTGTTCTAAAGCTCTTTGGGAACCGCTTGCGTAGCCCCACACACCTGGGGGCTGCAGGCTTTCCTGCTGCCTTCAGCCTCAAAACCACACTTTCCCACTTGGCGCCGCGCCAGGCCCAAAAATGGCCATATGTCTGGAGACTGGTCCCACGCCCAAAGAGCCAGCAGGGAAAACTATGCCTTGTTCTAAAGCTCTTTGGGAACCGCTTGCGTAGCCCCACACACCTGGGGGCTGCAGGCTTTCCTGCTGCCTTCAGCCTCAAAACCACCATTTCCCACTTCGCGCCGCGCCATGCCCAAAAATAGCCATATGGCTGGAGACTGGTCCCACGCCCAAAGAGCCAGCAGGGAAAACTATGCCTTGTTCTAAAGCTCTTTGGGAACCGCTTGCGAAGCCCCACACACCTGGGGGCTGCAGGCTTTCCTGCTGCCTTCAGCCTCAAAACCACCCTTTCCCACTTGGCGTCACGCCAGGCACAAAAATGGCCATATGGCTGGAGACTGGTCCCACGCCCAAAGAGCCAGCAGGGAAAACTATGCCTTGTTCTAAAGCTCTTTGGGAACCGCTTGCGTAGCCCCACACACCTGGGGGCTGCAGGCTTTCCTGCTCTCTTCAGCCTCAGAAGAACCCTTTCGCACTTGGCGCCACGCCAGGCCCAAAAATGGCCATATGTCTGGAGATTTGTTCTACGCCCAAAGAGCCAGCAGGGAAAACTATGCCTTGTTCTAAAGCTCTTTGGGAACCACTTGCGTAGCCCCACACACCTGGGGGCTGCAGGCTTTCCTGCTGCCTTCAGCCTCAAAACCACCCTTTCCCACATGGCGTCACGCCAGGCCCAAAAATGGCCATATGTCTGGAGATTGGTCCCTTTCCCAAAGAGCCAGCAGGGAAAACTATGCCTTGTTCTAAAGCTCTTTGGGAACCGCTTGCGTAGCCCCACACACCTGGGGGCTGCAGGCTTTCCTCGCGCTTTCAGCCTCAGAAGAACCCTTTCGCACTTGGCGCCGCGCCAGGCCCAAAAATGGCCATATGTCTGGAGACTGGTCCCACGCCCAAAGAGCCAGCAGGGAAAACTATGCCTTGTTCTAAAGCTCTTTGGGAACCGCTTGCGTAGCCCCACACACCTGGGGGCTGCAGGCTTTCCTGCTCTCTTCAGCCTCAGAAGAACCCTTTCGCACTTGGCGCCGCGCCAGGCCCAAAAATGGCCATATGTCTGGAGATTGGTCCCACGCCCAAAGAGCCAGCAGGGAAAACTATGCCTTGTTCTAAAGCTCTTTGGGAACTGCTTGCGTAGCCCCACACACCTGGGGGCTGCAGGCTTTCCTGCTGCCTTCAGCCTCAAAACCACCCTTTCCCACTTGGCGCCGCGCCAGGCCCAAAAATAGCCATATGGCTGGAGACTGGTCCCACGCCCAAAGAGCCAGCAGGGAAAACTATGCCTTGTTCTAAAGCTCTTTGGGAACCACTTGCGTAGTCCTACAGACCTGGGGGCTGCAGGCTTTCCTGCTGCCTTCAGCCTCAAAACCATCCTTTCCCACATGGCGTCACGCCAGGCCCAAAATTGCCATATGTCTGGAGACTGGTCCCACGCCCAAAGAGCCAGCAGGGAAAACTATGCCTTGTTCTAAAGCTCTTGGGGAACCGCTTGCGTAGCCCCACACACCTGGGGGCTGCAGGCTTTCCTGCTCTCTTCAGCCTCAGAAGAAACCTTTCGCACTTGGCGCCACGCCAGGCACAAAAATGGCCATATGGCTGGAGATTTGTTCCACGCCCAAAGAGCCAGCAGGGAAAACTATGCCTTGTTCTAAAGCTCTTTGGGAACGGCTTGCGTAGCCCCACACACCTGGGGGCTGCAGGCTTTCCTGCTCTCTTCAGCCTCAAAAGCACGCTTTCCCACTTGGCGCCGCGCCAGGCACAAAAATGGCCATATGTCTGGAGATTGGTTCCACGCCCAAAGAGCCAGCAGGGAAAACTATGCCTTGTTCTAAAGCTCTTTGGGAACCGCTTGCGTAGCCCCACACACCTGGGGGCTGCAGGCTTTCCTGCTGCCTTCAGCCTCAAAACCACCCTTTCCCAATTGGCGCCGCGCCAGGCCCAAAAATGGCCATATGTCTGGAGACTGGTCCCACGCCCAAAGAGCCAGCAGGGAAAACTATGCCTTGTTCTAAAGCTCTTTGGGAACCGCTTGCGTAGCCCCACACACCTGGGGGCTGCAGGCTTTCCTGCTGCCTTCAGCCTCAAAAGCACCCTTTCCCACTTGGCGCCACGCCAGGCCCAAAAATAGCCATATGGCTGGAGACTGGTCCCACGCCCAAAGAGCCAGCAGTTAAAATTATGCCTTGTTCTAAAGCTCTTTGGGAACCGCTTGCGTAGCCCCACACACCTGGGGGCTACAGGCTTTCCTGCTGCCTTCAGCCTCAAAACCACCCTTTCCCACTTGGCGCCGCACCAGGCCCAAAAATGGCCATATGTCTGGAGACTGGTCCCACGCCCAAAGAGCCAGCAGGGAAAACTATGCCTTGTTCTAAAGCTCTTTGGGAACCGCTTGCGTAGCCCCACACACCTGGGGGCTGCAGGCTTTCCTGCTGCCTTCAGCCTCAAAACCATCCTTTCCCACATGGCGTCACGCCAGGCCCAAAAATGGCCATATGTCTGGAGACTGGTCCCACGCCCAAAGAGCCAGCAGGGAAAACTATGCCTTGTTCTAAAGCTCTTGGGGAAGCGCTTGCGTAGCCGCACACACCTGGGGGCTGCAGGCTTTCCTGCTCTCTTCAGCCTCAGAAGAAACCTTTCGCACTTGGCGCCACGCCAGGCACAAAAATGGCCATATGTCTGGAGATTTGTTCCACGCCCAAAGAGCCAGCAGGGAAAACTATGCCTTGTTCTAAAGCTCTTTGGGAACGGCTTGCGTAGCCCCACACACCTGGGGGCTGCAGGCTTTCCTGCTCTCTTCAGCCTCAAAAGCACGCTTTCCCACTTGGCGCCGCGCCAGGCACAAAAATGGCCATATGTCTGGAGATTGGTTCCACGCCCAAAGAGCCAGCAGGGAAAACTATGCCTTGTTCTAAAGCTCTTTGGGAACCGCTTGCGTAGCCCCACACACGTGGGGGCTGCAGGCTTTCCTGCTGCCTTCAGCCTCAAAAGCACCCTTTCCCACTTGGCGCCGCGCCAGGCCCAAAAATGGCCATATGTCTGGAGACTGGTCCCACGCCCAAAGAGCCAGCAGGGAAAACTATGCCTTGTTCTAAAGCTCTTTGGGAACCGCTTGCGTAGCCCCACACAAACTGGGGGCTGCAGGCTTTTCTCGCGCTTTCAGCGTCAGAAGAACCCTTTCGCAATTGGCGCCGCGCCAGGCCCAAAAATGGCCATATGTCTGGAGGTTGGTCCCACGCCCAAAGAGCCAGCAGGGAAAACTATGCCTTGTTCTAAAGCTCTTTGGGAACCGTTTGCGTAGCCCCACACACCTGGGGGCTGCAGGCTTTCCTGCTGCCTTCAGCCTCAAAACCACCCTTTCCCACATGGCGCCGCACCAGGCCCAAAAATGGCCATATGTCTGGAGATTGGTTCCACGCCCAAAGAGCCAGCAGGGAAAACTATGCCTTGTTCTAAAGCTCTTTGGGAACCGCTTGCGTAGCCCCACACACCTGGGGGCTACAGGCTTTCCTGCTGCCTTCAGCCTCAAAACCACCCTTTCCCACTTGGCGCCGCACCAGGCCCAAAAATGGCCATATGGCTGGAGACTGGTCCCACGCCCAAAGAGCCAGCAGGGAAAACTATGCCTTGTTCTAAAGCTCTTTGGGAACCGCTTGCGTAGCCCCACACACCTGGGGGCTGCAGGCTTTCCTGCTGCCTTCAGTCTCAAAAGCACCCTTTCCCACTTGGCACCGCGCCAGGCCCAAAAATAGCCATATGGCTGGAGACTGGTCCCACGCCCAAAGAGCCAGCAGGGAAAACTATGCCTTGTTCTAAAGCTCTTTGGGAACCACTTGCGTAGCCCTACAGACCTGGGGGCTGCAGGCTTTCCTGCTGCCTTCAGCCTCAAAACCATCCTTTCCCACATGGCGTCACGCCAGGCCCAAAAATGGCCATATGTCTGGAGACTGGTCCCACGCCCAAAGAGCCAGCAGGGAAAACTATGCCGTGTTCTAAAGCTCTTGGGAAACCGCTTGCGTAGCCCCACACACCTGGGGGCTGCAGGCTTTCCTGCTCTCTTCAGCCTCAGAAGAACCCTTTCGCACTTGGCGCCACGCCAGGCACAAAAATGGCCATATGTCTGGAGACTGGTGCCACGCCCAAAGAGCCAGCAGGGAAAACTATGCCTTGTTCTAAAGCTCTTTGGGAACGGCTTGCGTAGCCCCACACACCTGGGGGCTGCAGGCTTTCCTGCTCTCTTCAGCCTCAAAAGCACGCTTTCCCACTTGGCGCCGCGCCAGGCACAAAAATGGCCATATGTCTGGAGATTGGTTCCACGCCCAAAGAGCCAGCAGGGAAAACTATGCCTTGTTCTAAAGCTCTTTGGGAACCGCTTGCGTAGCCCCACACACCTGGGGGCTGCAGGCTTTCCTGCTGCCTTCAGCCTCAAAACCACCCTTTCCCAATTGGCGCCGCGCCAGGCCCAAAAATGGCCATATGTCTGGAGGTTGGTCCCACGCCCAAAGAGCCAGCAGGGAAAACTATGCCTTGTTCTAAAGCTCTTTGGGAACCGCTTGCGTAGCCCCACACAAACTGGGGGCTGCAGGCTTTTCTCGCGCTTTCAGCGTCAGAAGAACCCTTTCGCAATTGGCGCCGCGCCAGGCCCAAAAATGGCCATATGTCTGGAGGTTGGTCCCAAGCCCAAAGAGCCAGCAGGGAAAACTATGCCTTGTTCTAAAGCTCTTTGGGAACCGTTTGCGTAGCCCCACACACCTGGGGGCTGCAGGCTTTCCTGCTGCCTTCAGCCTCAAAACCACCCTTTCCCACATGGCGTCACGCCAGGCACAAAAATGGCCATATGACTGGAGACTGGTGCCACGCCCAAAGAGCCAGCAGGGAAAACTATGCCTTGTTCTAAAGCTCTTTGGGAACCGCTTGCGTAGCCCCACACACCTGGGGGCTGCAGGCTTTCCTGCTGCCTTCAGCCTCAAAAGCACCCTTTCCCACTTGGCGCCGCGCCAGGCCCAAAAATGGCCATATGTCTGGAGACTGGTCCCACGCCCAAAGAGCCAGCAGGGAAAACTATGCCTTGTTCTAAAGCTCTTTGGGAACCGCTTGCGTAGCCCCACACAAACTGGGGGCTGCAGGCTTTTCTCGCGCTTTCAGCGTCAGAAGAACCCTTTCGCAATTGGCGCCGCGCCAGGCCCAAAAATGGCCATATGTCTGGAGGTTGGTCCCACGCCCAAAGAGCCAGCAGGGAAAACTATGCCTTGTTCTAAAGCTCTTTGGGAACCGTTTGCGTAGCCCCACACACCTGGGGGCTGCAGGCTTTCCTGCTGCCTTCAGCCTCAAAACCACCCTTTCCCACATGGCGCCGCACCAGGCCCAAAAATGGCCATATGTCTGGAGATTGGTTCCACGCCCAAAGAGCCAGCAGGGAAAACTATGCCTTGTTCTAAAGCTCTTTGGGAACCGCTTGCGTAGCCCCACACACCTGGGGGCTACAGGCTTTCCTGCTGCCTTCAGCCTCAAAACCACCCTTTCCCACTTGGCGCCGCACCAGGCCCAAAAATGGCCATATGGCTGGAGACTGGTCCCACGCCCAAAGAGCCAGCAGGGAAAACTATGCCTTGTTCTAAAGCTCTTTGGGAACCGCTTGCGTAGCCCCACACACCTGGGGGCTGCAGGCTTTCCTGCTGCCTTCAGTCTCAAAAGCACCCTTTCCCACTTGGCACCGCGCCAGGCCCAAAAATAGCCATATGGCTGGAGACTGGTCCCACGCCCAAAGAGCCAGCAGGGAAAACTATGCCTTGTTCTAAAGCTCTTTGGGAACCACTTGCGTAGCCCTACAGACCTGGGGGCTGCAGGCTTTCCTGCTGCCTTCAGCCTCAAAACCATCCTTTCCCACATGGCGTCACGCCAGGCCCAAAAATGGCCATATGTCTGGAGACTGGTCCCACGCCCAAAGAGCCAGCAGGGAAAACTATGCCGTGTTCTAAAGCTCTTGGGAAACCGCTTGCGTAGCCCCACACACCTGGGGGCTGCAGGCTTTCCTGCTCTCTTCAGCCTCAGAAGAACCCTTTCGCACTTGGCGCCACGCCAGGCACAAAAATGGCCATATGTCTGGAGACTGGTGCCACGCCCAAAGAGCCAGCAGGGAAAACTATGCCTTGTTCTAAAGCTCTTTGGGAACGGCTTGCGTAGCCCCACACACCTGGGGGCTGCAGGCTTTCCTGCTCTCTTCAGCCTCAAAAGCACGCTTTCCCACTTGGCGCCGCGCCAGGCACAAAAATGGCCATATGTCTGGAGATTGGTTCCACGCCCAAAGAGCCAGCAGGGAAAACTATGCCTTGTTCTAAAGCTCTTTGGGAACCGCTTGCGTAGCCCCACACACCTGGGGGCTGCAGGCTTTCCTGCTGCCTTCAGCCTCAAAACCACCCTTTCCCAATTGGCGCCGCGCCAGGCCCAAAAATGGCCATATGTCTGGAGGTTGGTCCCACGCCCAAAGAGCCAGCAGGGAAAACTATGCCTTGTTCTAAAGCTCTTTGGGAACCGCTTGCGTAGCCCCACACAAACTGGGGGCTGCAGGCTTTTCTCGCGCTTTCAGCGTCAGAAGAACCCTTTCGCAATTGGCGCCGCGCCAGGCCCAAAAATGGCCATATGTCTGGAGGTTGGTCCCAAGCCCAAAGAGCCAGCAGGGAAAACTATGCCTTGTTCTAAAGCTCTTTGGGAACCGTTTGCGTAGCCCCACACACCTGGGGGCTGCAGGCTTTCCTGCTGCCTTCAGCCTCAAAACCACCCTTTCCCACATGGCGTCACGCCAGGCACAAAAATGGCCATATGTCTGGAGACTGGTCCCACGCCCAAAGAGCCAGCAGGGAAAACTATGCCTTGTTCTAAAGCTCTTTGGGAACCGCTTGCGTAGCCCCACACACCTGGGGGCTGCAGGCTTTCCTGCTGCCTTCAGCCTCAAAACCACCCTTTCACACATGGCGTCACGCCAGGCCCAAAAATGGCCATATGTCTGGAGATTGGTCCCATGCCCAAAGAGCCAGCAGGGAAAACTATGCCTTGTTCTAAAGCTCTTTGGGAACCGCTTGCGTAGCCCCACACACATGGGGGCTGCAGGCTTTCCTCGCGCTTTCAGCCTCAGAAGAACCCTTTCGCAAATGGCGCCGCGCCAGGCCCAAAAATGGCCATATGTCTGGAGACTGGTCCCACGCCCAAAGAGCCAGCAGGGAAAACTATGCCTTGTTCTAAAGCTCTTTGGGAACCGCTTGCGTAGCCCCACACACCTGGGGGTTACAGGCTTTCCTGCTCTCTTCAGCCTCAGAAGAACCCTTTCGCACTTGGCGCCGCGCCAGGCGCAAAAATGGCCATATGTCTGGAGATTGGTCCCACGCCCAAAGAGCCAGCAGGGAAAACTATGCCTTGTTCTAAAGCTCTTTGGGAACCGCTTGCGTAGCCCCACACACCTGGGGGCTGCAGGCTTTCCTGCTGCCTTCAGCCTCAAAAGCACGCTTTCCCACTTGGCGCCGCGCCAGGCCCAAAAATGGCCATATGTCTGGAGATTGGTCCCTTTCCCAAAGAGCCAGCAGGGAAAACTATGCCTTGTTCTAAAGCTCTTTGGGAACGGCTTGCGTAGCCCCACACACCTGGGGGCTGCAGGCTTTTCTCGCGCTTTCAGCCTCAGAAGAACCATTTCGCACTTGGCGCCGCGCCAGGCACAAAAATGGCCATATGTCTGGAGACTGGTCCCACGCCCAAAGAGCCAGCAGGGAAAACTATGCCTTGTTCTAAAGCTCTTTGGGAACCGCTTGCGTAGCCCCACACACATGGGGGCTGCAGGCTTTCCTGCTGCCTTCAGCCTCAAAACCACCCTTTCCCACTTGGCGCCGCGCCAGGCCCAAAAATGGCCATATGTCTGGAGACTGGTCCCACGCCCAAAGAGCCAGCAGGGAAAACTATGCCTTGTTCTAAAGCTCTTTGGGAACCGCATGCGTAGCCCCACACAAACTGGGGGCTGCAGGCTTTTCTCGCGCTTTCAGCGTCAGAAGAACCCTTTCGCAATTGGCGCCGCGCCAGGCCCAAAAATGGCCATATGTCTGGAGGTTGGTCCCACGCCCAAAGAGCCAGCAGGGAAAACTATGCCTTGTTGTAAAGCTCTTTGGGAACCGCTTGCGTAGCCCTACAGACCTGGGGGCTGCAGGCTTTCCTGCTGCCTTCAGCCTCAAAACCATCCTTTCCCACATGGCGTCACGCCAGGCCCAAAAATGGCCATATGTCTGGAGACTGGTCCCACGCCCAAAGAGCCAGCAGGGAAAAATATGCCTTGTTCTAAAGCTCTTTGGGAACCGCTTGCGTAGCCCCACACACCTGGGGGCTGCAGGCTTTCCTGCTCTCTTCAGCCTCAGAAGAACCTTTTCGCACTTGGCGCCACGCCAGGCACAAAAATGGCCGTATGTCTGGAGATTTGTTCCACGCCCAAAGAGCCAGCAGGGAAAACTATGCCTTGTTCTAAAGCTCTTTGGGAACGGCTTGCGTAGCCCCACACACCTGGGGGCTGCAGGCTTTTCTGCTCTCTTCAGCCTGAAAAGCACGCTTTCCCACTTGGCGGCGCGCCAGGCCCAAAAATGGCCATATGTCTGGAGATTGGTCCCATGCCCAAAGAGCCAGCAGGGAAAACTATGCCTTGTTCTAAAGCTCTTTGGGAACCGCTTGCGTAGCCCCACACACCTGGGGGCTGCAGGCTTTCCTGCTGCCTTCAGCCTCAAAACCACACTTTCCCACTTGGCGCCGCGCCAGGCCCAAAAATGGCCATATGTCTGGAGACTGGTCCCACGCCCAAAGAGCCAGCAGGGAAAACTATGCCTTGTTCTAAAGCTCTTTGGGAACCGCTTGCGTAGCCCCACACACCTGGGGGCTGCAGGCTTTCCTGCTGCCTTCAGCCTCAAAACCACCATTTCCCACTTCGCGCCGCGCCATGCCCAAAAATAGCCATATGGCTGGAGACTGGTCCCACGCCCAAAGAGCCAGCAGGGAAAACTATGCCTTGTTCTAAAGCTCTTTGGGAACCGCTTGCGAAGCCCCACACACCTGGGGGCTGCAGGCTTTCCTGCTGCCTTCAGCCTCAAAACCACCCTTTCCCACTTGGCGTCACGCCAGGCACAAAAATGGCCATATGGCTGGAGACTGGTCCCACGCCCAAAGAGCCAGCAGGGAAAACTATGCCTTGTTCTAAAGCTCTTTGGGAACCGCTTGCGTAGCCCCACACACCTGGGGGCTGCAGGCTTTCCTGCTCTCTTCAGCCTCAGAAGAACCCTTTCGCACTTGGCGCCACGCCAGGCCCAAAAATGGCCATATGTCTGGAGATTTGTTCTACGCCCAAAGAGCCAGCAGGGAAAACTATGCCTTGTTCTAAAGCTCTTTGGGAACCACTTGCGTAGCCCCACACACCTGGGGGCTGCAGGCTTTCCTGCTGCCTTCAGCCTCAAAACCACCCTTTCCCACATGGCGTCACGCCAGGCCCAAAAATGGCCATATGTCTGGAGATTGGTCCCTTTCCCAAAGAGCCAGCAGGGAAAACTATGCCTTGTTCTAAAGCTCTTTGGGAACCGCTTGCGTAGCCCCACACACCTGGGGGCTGCAGGCTTTCCTCGCGCTTTCAGCCTCAGAAGAACCCTTTCGCACTTGGCGCCGCGCCAGGCCCAAAAATGGCCATATGTCTGGAGACTGGTCCCACGCCCAAAGAGCCAGCAGGGAAAACTATGCCTTGTTCTAAAGCTCTTTGGGAACCGCTTGCGTAGCCCCACACACCTGGGGGCTGCAGGCTTTCCTGCTCTCTTCAGCCTCAGAAGAACCCTTTCGCACTTGGCGCCGCGCCAGGCCCAAAAATGGCCATATGTCTGGAGATTGGTCCCACGCCCAAAGAGCCAGCAGGGAAAACTATGCCTTGTTCTAAAGCTCTTTGGGAACTGCTTGCGTAGCCCCACACACCTGGGGGCTGCAGGCTTTCCTGCTGCCTTCAGCCTCAAAAGCACGCTTTCCCACTTGGCGCCGCGCCAGGCCCAAAAATGGCCATATGTCTGGAGATTGGTCCCTTTCCCAAAGAGCCAGCAGGGAAAACTATGCCTTGTTCTAAAGCTCTTTGGGAACCGCTTGCGTAGCCCCACACACCTGGGGGCTGCAGGCTTTCCTGCTCTCTTCATCCTCAGAAGAACCCTTTCGCACTTGGAGGTGCGCCACGCCCAAAGATAGCCATATGTCTGGAGATTGGTTCCACGCCCAAAGAGCCAGCAGGGAAAACTATGCCTTGTTCTAAAGCTCTTTGGGAACCGCTTGCGTAGCCCCACACACCTGGGGGCTACAGGCTTTCCTGCTGCCTTCAGCCTCAAAACCACCCTTTCCCACTTGGCGCCGCACCAGGCCCAAAAATGGCCATATGTCTGGAGACTGGTCCCACACCCAAAGAGCCAGCAGGGAAAACTATGCCTTGTTCTAAAGCTCTTTGGGAACCGCTTGCGTAGCCCCACACACCTGGGGGCTGCAGGCTTTCCTGCTCTCTTCAGCCTCAGAAGAACCCTTTCGCACTTGGCGCCACGCCAGGCACAAAAATGGCCATATGTCTGGAGATTTGTTCCACGCCCAAAGAGCCAGCAGGGAAAACTATGCCTTGTTCTAAAGCTCTTTGGGAACGGCTTGCGTAGCCCCACACACCTGGGGGCTGCAGGCTTTCCTGCTCTCTTCAGCCTCAAAAGCACGCTTTCCCACTTGGCGCCGCGCCAGGCACAAAAATGGCCATATGTCTGGAGATTGGTTCCACGCCCAAAGAGCCAGCAGGGAAAACTATGCCTTGTTCTAAAGCTCTTTGGGAACGGCTTGCGTAGCCCCACACACCTGGGGGCTGCAGGCTTTCCTGCTGCCTTCAGCCTCAAAACCACCCTTTTGCACTTGGCGCCGCGCCAGGCCCAAAAATGGCCATATGTCTGGAGACTGGTCCCACACCCAAAGAGCCAGCAGGGAAAACTATGCCTTGTTCTAAAGCTCTTTGGGAACCGCTTGCGTAGCCCCACACACCTGGGGGCTGCAGGCTTTCCTGCTCTCTTCAGCCTCAGAAGAACCCTTTCGCACTTGGCGCCACGCCAGGCCCAAAAATGGCCATATGTCTGGAGATTTGTTCTACGCCCAAAGAGCCAGCAGGGAAAACTATGCCTTGTTCTAAAGCTCTTTGGGAACCGCTTGCGTAGCCCCACACACCTGGGGGCTGCAGGCTTTCCTTCTCTCTTCAGCCTCAAAAGCACCCTTTCCCACTTGGCGCCGCTCCAGGCCCAAAAATGGCCATATGGCTGGAGACTGGTCCCACGCCCAAAGAGCCAGCAGGGAAAAATATGCCTTGTTCTAAAGCTCTTTGGGAACCACTTGCGTAGCCCCACACACCTGGGGGCTGCAGGCTTTCCTGCTGCCTTCAGCCTCAAAACCACCCTTTCCCACATGGCGTCACGCCAGGCCCAAAAATGGCCATATGTCTGGAGATTGGTCCCTTTCCCAAAGAGCCAGCAGGGAAAACTATGCCTTGTTCTAAAGCTCTTTGGGAACCGCTTGCGTAGCCCCACACACCTGGGGGCTGCAGGCTTTCCTCGCGCTTTCAGCCTCAGAAGAACCCTTTCCCACTTGGCGCCGCGCCAGGCCCAAAAATGGCCATATGTCTGGAGACTGGTCCCACGCCCAAAGAGCCAGCAGGGAAAACTATGCCTTGTTCTAAAGCTCTTTGGGAACCGCTTGCGTAGCCCCACACACCTGGGGGCTGCAGGCTTTCCTGCTCTCTTCAGCCTCAGAAGAACCCTTTCGCACTTGGCGCCGCGCCAGGCCCAAAAATGGCCATATGTCTGGAGAATGGTCCCACGCCCAAAGAGCCAGCAGGGAAAACTATGCCTTGTTCTAAAGCTCTTTGGGAACCGCTTGCGTAGCCCCACACACCTGGGGGCTGCAGGCTTTCCTGCTGCCTTCAGCCTCAAAAGCACGCTTTCCCACTTGGCGCCGCGCCAGGCCCAAAAATGGCCATATGTCTGGAGATTGGTCCCTTTCCCAAAGAGCCAGCAGGGAAAACTATGCCTTGTTCTAAAGCTCTTTGGGAACGGCTTGCGTAGCCCCACACACCTGGGGGCTGCAGGCTTTCCTGCTCTCTTCATCCTCAGAAGAACCCTTTCGCACTTGGAGGTGCGCCACGCCCAAAGATAGCCATATGTCTGGAGATTGGTTCCACGCCCAAAGAGCCAGCAGGGAAAACTATGCCTTGTTCTAAAGCTCTTTGGGAACCGCTTGCGTAGCCCCACACACCTGGGGGCTGCAGGCTTTCCTGCTCTCTTCAGCCTCAAAAGCACCCTTTCCCACTTGGCGCCGCACCAGGCACAAAAATGGCCATATGTCTGGAGATTTGTTCCACGCCCAAAGAGCCAGCAGGGAAAACTATGCCTTGTTCTAAAGCTCTTTGGGAACCGCTTGCGTAGCCCCACACACCTGGGGGCTACAGGCTTTCCTGCTGCCTTCAGCCTCAAAACCACCCTTTCCCACTTGGCGCCGCACCAGGCCCAAAAATGGCCATATGTCTGGAGACTGGTCCCACACCCAAAGAGCCAGCAGGGAAAACTATGCCTTGTTCTAAAGCTCTTTGGGAACCGCTTGCGTAGCCCCACACACCTGGGGGCTGCAGGCTTTCCTGCTCTCTTCATCCTCAGAAGAACCCTTTCGCACTTGGCGCCGCGCCAGGCCCAAAAATGGCCATATGTCTGGAGATTTGTTCCACGCCCAAAGAGCCAGCAGGGAAAACTATGCCTTGTTCTAAAGCTCTTTGGGAACGGCTTGCGTAGCCCCACACACCTGGGGGCTGCAGGCTTTCCTGCTCTCTTCAGCCTCAAAAGCACGCTTTCCCACTTGGCGCCGCGCCAGGCACAAAAATGGCCATATGTCTGGAGATTGGTCCCACGCCCAAAGAGCCAGCAGGGAAAACTATGCCTTGTTCTAAAGCTCTTTGGGAACGGCTTGCGTAGCCCCACACACCTGGGGGCTGCAGGCTTTCCTGCTGCCTTCAGCCTCAAAACCACCCTTTTGCACTTGGCGCCGCGCCAGGCCCAAAAATGGCCATATGTCTGGAGACTGGTCCCACACCCAAAGAGCCAGCAGGGAATCTATGCCTTGTTCTAAAGCTCTTTGGGAACCGCTTGCGTAGCCCCACACAAACTGGGGGCTGCAGGCTTTTCTCGCGCTTTCAGCGTCAGAAGAGCCCTTTCGCAATTGGCGCCGCGCCAGGCCCAAAAATGGCCATATGTCTGGAGGTTGGTCCCACGCCCAAAGAGCCAGCAGGGAAAACTATGCCTTGTTCTAAAGCTCTTTGGGAACCGTTTGCGTAGCCCCACACACCTGGGGGCTGCAGGCTTTCCTGCTGCCTTCAGCCTCAAAACCACCCTTTCCCACATGGCGTCACGCCAGGCACAAAAATGGCCATATGTCTGGAGACTGGTGCCACGCCCAAAGAGCCAGCAGGGAAAACTATGCCTTGTTCTAAAGCTCTTTGGGAACCACTTGCGTAGCCCCACACACCTGGGGGCTGCAGGCTTTCCTGCTGCCTTCAGCCTCAAAACCACCCTTTCCCACATGGCGTCACGCCAGGCCCAAAAATGGCCATATGTCTGGAGATTGGTCCCTTTCCCAAAGAGCCAGCAGGGAAAACTATGCCTTGTTCTAAAGCTCTTTGGGAACCGCTTGCGTAGCCCCACACACCTGGGGGCTGCAGGCTTTCCTCGCGCTTTCAGCCTCAGAAGAACCCTTTCGCACTTGGCGCCGCGCCAGGCCCAAAAATGGCCATATGTCTGGAGACTGGTCCCACGCCCAAAGAGCCAGCAGGGAAAACTATGCCTTGTTCTAAAGCTCTTTGGGAACCGCTTGCGTAGCCCCACACACCTGGGGGTTACAGGCTTTCCTGCTCTCTTCAGCCTCAGAAGAACCCTTTCGCACTTGGCGCCGCGCCAGGCCCAAAAATGGCCATATGTCTGGAGATTGGTCCCACGCCCAAAGAGCCAGCAGGGAAAACTATGCCTTGTTCTAAAGCTCTTTGGGAACCGCTTGCGTAGCCCCACACACCTGGGGGCTGCAGGCTTTCCTGCTGCCTTCAGCCTCAAAAGCACGCTTTCCCACTTGGCGCCGCGCCAGGCCCAAAAATGGCCATATGTCTGGAGATTGGTCCCTTTCCGAAAGAGCCAGCAGGGAAAACTATGCCTTGTTCTAAAGCTCTTTGGGAACCGCTTGCGTAGCCCCACACACCTGGGGGCTGCAGGCTTTCCTGCTCTCTTCAGCCTCAGAAGAACCCTTTCGCACTTGGAGGTGCGCCACGCCCAAAAATAGCCATATGTCTGGAGATTGGTTCCACGCCCAAAGAGCCAGCAGGGAAAACTATGCCTTGTTCTAAAACTCTTTGGGAACGGCTTGCGTAGCCCCACACACCTGGGGGCTGCAGGCTTTTCTCGCGCTTTCAGCCTCAAAAGCACCCTTTCCCACTTGGCGCCGCGCCAGGCCCAAAAATGGCCATATGTCTGGAGATTGGTCCCGCGCCCAAAGAGCCAGCAGGGAAAACTATGCCTTGTTCTAAAGCTCTTGGGGAACCGCTTGCGTAGCCCCACACACCTGGGGGCTGCAGGCTTTCCTGCTGCCTTCAGCCTCAAAAGCACCCTTTCCCACTTGGCGCCGCGCCAGGCCCAAAAATAGCCATATGGCTGGAGACTGGTCCCACGCCCAAAGAGCCAGCAGGGAAAACTATGCCTTGTTCTAAAGCTCTTTGGGAACCGCTTGCGTAGCCCCACACACCTGGGGGCTACAGGCTTTCCTGCTGCCTTCAGCCTCAAAACCACCCTTTCCCACTTGGCGCCGCACCAGGCCCAAAAATGGCCATATGTCTGGAGACTGGTCCCACGCCCAAAGAGCCAGCAGGGAAAACTATGCCTTGTTCTAAAGCTCTTTGGGAACCGCTTGCGTAGCCCCACACACCTGGGGGCTGCAGGCTTTCCTGCTGCCTTCAGCCTCAAAACCACCCTTTCCCACTTGGCGCCGCGCCAGGCCCAAAAATAGCCATATGGCTGGAGACTGGTCCCACGCCCAAAGAGCCAGCAGGGAAAACTATGCCTTGTTCTAAAGCTCTTTGGGAACCACTTGCGTAGCCCTACAGACCTGGGGGCTGCAGGCTTTCCTGCTGCCTTCAGCCTCAAAACCATCCTTTCTCACTTGGCGCCACGCCAGGCCCAAAAATGGCCATATGTCTGGAGACTGGTCCCACGCCCAAAGAGCCAGCAGGGAAAACTATGCCTTGTTCTAAAGCTCTTGGGGAACCACTTGCGTAGCCCCACACACCTGGGGGCTGCAGGCTTTCCTGCTCTCTTCAGCCTCAGAAGAACCCTTTCGCACTTGGCGCCACGCCAGGCACAAAAATGGCCATATGGCTGGAGATTTGTTCCACGCCCAAAGAGCCAGCAGGGAAAACTATGCCTTGTTCTAAAGCTCTTGGGGAACGGCTTGCGTAGCCCCACACACCTGGGGGCTGCAGGCTTTCCTGCTCTCTTCAGCCTCAAAAGCACGCTTTCCCACTTGGCGCCGCGCCAGGCACAAAAATGGCCATATGTCTGGAGACTGGTCCCACGCCCAAAGAGCCAGCAGGGAAAACTATGCCTTGTTCTAAAGCTCTTTGGGAACGGCTTGCGTAGCCCCACACACCTGGGGGCTGCAGGCTTTCCTGCTCTCTTCAGCCTCAAAAGCACGCTTTCCCACTTGGCGCCGCGCCAGGCACAAAAATGGCCATATGTCTGGAGATTGGTTCCACGCCCAAAGAGCCAGCAGGGAAAACTATGCCTTGTTCTAAAGCTCTTTGGGAACCGCTTGCGTAGCCCCACAGACCTGGGGGCTGCAGGCTTTCCTGCTGCCTTCAGCCTCAAAACCACCCTTTCCCAATTGGCGCCGCGCCAGGCCCAAAAATGGCCATATGTCTGGAGACTGGTCCCACGCCCAAAGAGCCAGCAGGGAAAACTATGCCTTGTTCTAAAGCTCTTTGGGAACCGCTTGCGTAGCCCCACACAAACTGGGGGCTGCAGGCTTTTCTCGCGCTTTCAGCGTCAGAAGAACCCTTTCGCAATTGGCGCCGCGCCAGGCCCAAAAATGGCCATATGTCTGGAGACTGGTCCCCCGCCCAAAGAGCCAGCAGGGAAAACTATGCCTTGTTCTAAAGCTCTTTGGGAACCGTTTGCGTAGCCCCACACACCTGGGGGCTGCAGGCTTTCCTGCTGCCTTCAGCCTCAAAACCACCCTTTCCCACATGGCGTCACGCCAGGCACAAAAATGGCCATATGTCTGGAGACTGGTGCCACGCCCAAAGAGCCAGCAGGGAAAACTATGCCTTGTTCTAAAGCTCTTTGGGAACCGCTTGCGTAGCCCCACACACCTGGGGGCTGCAGGCTTTCCTGCTGCCTTCAGCCTCAAAACCACCCTTTCCCACATGGCGTCACGCCAGGCCCAAAAATGGCCATATGTCTGGAGATTGGTCCCTTTCCCAAAGAGCCAGCAGGGAAAACTATGCCTTGTTCTAAAGCTCTTTGGGAACCGCTTGCGTAGCCCCACACACATGGGGGCTGCAGGCTTTCCTCGCGCTTTCAGCCTCAGAAGAACCCTTTCGCAATTGGCGCCGCGCCAGCCCCAAAAATGGCCATATGTCTGGAGACTGGTCCCACGCCCAAAGAGCCAGCAGGGAAAACTATGCCTTGTTCTAAAGCTCTTTGGGAACCGCTTGCGTAGCCCCACACACCTGGGGGCTGCAGGCTTTCCTGCTGCCTTCAGCCTCAAAAGCACGCTTTCCCACTTGGCGCCGCGCCAGGCCCAAAAATGGCCATATGTCTGGAGATTGGTCCCACGCCCAAAGAGCCAGCAGGGAAAACTATGCCTTGTTCTAAAGCTCTTTGGGAACCGCTTGCGTAGCCCCACACACCTGGGGGCTGCAGGCTTTCCTGCTCTCTTCATCCTCAGAAGAACCCTTTCGCACTTGGCGCCGCGCCAGGCCCAAAAATAGCCATATGTCTGGAGATTGGTTCCACGCCCAAAGAGCCAGCAGGGAAAACTATGCCTTGTTCTAAAGCTCTTTGGGAACCGCTTGCGTAGCCCCACACACCTGGGGGCTGCAGGCTTTCCTGCTCTCTTCAGCCTCAAAACCACCCTTTCCCACTTGGCGCCGCACCAGGCACAAAAATGGCCATATGTCTGGAGATTGGTCCCGCGCCCAAAGAGCCAGCAGGGAAAACTATGCCTTGTTCTAAAGCTCTTTGGGAACGGCTTGCGTAGCCCCACACACCTGGGGGCTGCAGGCTTTTCTCGCGCTTTCAGCCTCAGAAGAACCCTTTCCCACTTGGCGCCGCGCCAGGCACAAAAATGGCCATATGTCTGGAGACTGGTCCCACGCCCAAAGAGCCAGCAGGGAAAACTATGCCTTGTTCTAAAGCTCTTTGGGAACCGCTTGCGTAGCCCCACACACCTGGGGGCTGCAGGCTTTCCTGCTGCCTTCAGCCTCAAAAGCACCCTTTCCCACTTGGCGCCGCGCCAGGCCCAAAAATAGCCATATGGCTGGAGACTGGTCCCACGCCCAAAGAGCCAGCACGGAAAATTATGCCTTGTTCTAAAGCTCTTTGGGAACCGCTTGCGTAGCCCCACACACCTGGGGGCTACAGGCTTTCCTGCTGCCTTCAGCCTCAAAACCACCCTTTCCCACTTGGCGCCGCACCAGGCCCAAAAATGGCCATATGGCTGGAGACTGGTCCCACGCCCAAAGAGCCAGCAGGGAAAACTATGCCTTGTTCTAAAGCTCTTTGGGAACCGCTTGCGTAGCCCCACAGACCTGGGGGCTGCAGGCTTTCCTGCTGCCTTCAGTCTCAAAAGAACCCTTTCCCACTTGGCGCCGCGCCAGGCCCAAAAATGGCCATATGGCTGGAGACTGGTCCCACGCCCAAAGAGCCAGCAGGGAAAACTATGCCTTGTTCTAAAGCTCTTTGGGAACCAATTGCGTAGCCCTACAGACCTGGGGGCTGCAGGCTTTCCTGCTGCCTTCAGCCTCAAAACCATCCTTTCCCACATGGCGTCACGCCAGGCCCAAAAATGGCCATATGTCTGGAGACTGGTCCCACGCCCAAAGAGCCAGCAGGGAAAACTATGCCTTGTTCTAAAGCTCTTTGGGAACCGCTTGCGTAGCCCCACACACCTGGGGGCTGCAGGCTTTCCTGCTCTCTTCAGCCTCAGAAGAACCCTTTCGCACTTGGCGCCACGCCAGGCACAAAAATGGCCATATGTCTGGAGATTTGTTCCACGCCCAAAGAGCCAGCAGGGAAAACTATGCCTTGTTCTAAAGCTCTTGGGGAACCGCTTGCGTAGCCCCACACACCTGGGGGCTGCAGGCTTTCCTGCTGCCTTCAGCCTCAAAACCACCCTTTCCCAATTGGCGCCGCGCCAGGCCCAAAAATGGCCATATGTCTGGAGACTGGTCCCACGCCCAAAGAGCCAGCAGGGAAAACTATGCCTTGTTCTAAAGCTCTTTGGGAACCGCTTGCGTAGCCCCACACACCTGGGGGCTGCAGGCTTTCCTGCTGCCTTCAGCCTCAAAACCACCCTTTCCCACATGGCGCCGCGCCAGGCCCAAAAATGGCCATATGTCTGGAGACTGGTCCCACGCCCAAAGAGCCAGCAGGGAAAACTATGCCTTGTTCTAAAGCTCTTTGGGAACCGCTTGCGTAGCCCCACACAAACTGGGGGCTGCAGGCTTTTCTCGCGCTTTCAGCGTCAGAAGAACCCTTTCGCAATTGGCGCCGCGCCAGGCCCAAAAATGGCCATATGTCTGGAGGTTGGTCCCACGCCCAAAGAGCCAGCAGGGAAAACTATGCCTTGTTCTAAAGCTCTTTGGGAACCGTTTGCGTAGCCCCACACACCTGGGGGCTGCAGGCTTTCCTGCTGCCTTCAGCCTCAAAACCACCCTTTCCCACATGGCGTCACGCCAGGCACAAAAATGGCCATATGTCTGGAGACTGGTGCCACGCCCAAAGAGCCAGCAGGGAAAACTATGCCTTGTTCTAAAGCTCTTTGGGAACCACTTGCGTAGCCCCACAGACCTGGGGGCTGCAGGCTTTCCTGCTGCCTTCAGCCTCAAAACCACCCTTTCCCACATGGCGTCACGCCAGGCCCAAAAATGGCCATATGTCTGGAGATTGGTCCCTTTCCCAAAGAGCCAGCAGGGAAAACTATGCCTTGTTCTAAAGCTCTTTGGGAACCGCTTGCGTAGCCCCACACACCTGGGGGCTGCAGGCTTTCCTCGCGCTTTCAGCCTCAGAAGAACCCTTTCGCACTTGGCGCCGCGCCAGGCCCAAAAATGGCCATATGTCTGGAGACTGGTCCCACGCCCAAAGAGCCAGCAGGGAAAACTATGCCTTGTTGTAAAGCTCTTTGGGAACCGCTTGCGTAGCCCCACACACCTGGGGGTTACAGGCTTTCCTGCTCTCTTCAGCCTCAGAAGAACCCTTTCGCACTTGGCGCCGCGCCAGGCCCAAAAATGGCCATATGTCTGGAGACTGGTCCCACGCCCAAAGAGCCAGCAGGGAAAACTATGCCTTGTTCTAAAGCTCTTTGGGAACCGCTTGCGTAGCCCCACACACCTGGGGGCTGCAGGCTTTCCTGCTGCCTTCAGCCTCAAAAGCACGCTTTCCCACTTGGCGCCGCGCCAGGCCCAAAAATGGCCATATGTCTGGAGATTGGTCCCTTTCCCAAAGAGCCAGCAGGGAAAACTATGCCTTGTTCTAAAGCTCTTTGGGAACCACTTGCGTAGCCCTACAGACCTGGGGCCTCCAGGCTTTCCTGCTGCCTTCAGCCTCAAAACCATCCTTTCCCACATGGCGTCACGCCAGGCCCAAAAATGGCCATATGTCTGGAGACTGGTCCCACGCCCAAAGAGCCAGCAGGGAAAACTATGCCGTGTTCTAAAGCTCTTGGGAAACCGCTTGCGTAGCCCCACACACCTGGGGGCTGCAGGCTTTCCTGCTGTCTTCAGCCTCAGAAGAACCCTTTCGCACTTGGCGCCACGCCAGGCACAAAAATGGCCATATGTCTGGAGACTGGTCCCACGCCCAAAGAGCCAGCAGGGAAAACTATGCCTTGTTCTAAAGCTCTTTGGGAACGGCTTGCGTAGCCCCACACACCTGGGGGCTGCAGGCTTTCCTGCTGCCTTCAGCCTCAAAAGCACGCTTTCCCACTTGGCGCCGCGCCAGGCACAAAAATGGCCATATGTCTGGAGATTGGTTCCACGCCCAAAGAGCCAGCAGGGAAAACTATGCCTTGTTCTAAAGCTCTTTGGGAACCGCTTGCGTAGCCCCACAGACCTGGGGGCTGCAGGCTTTCCTGCTGCCTTCAGCCTCAAAACCACCCTTTCCCACTTGGCGCCGCGCCAGGCCCAAAAATGGCCATATGTCTGGAGACTGGTCCCACGCACAAAGAGCCAGCAGAGAAAACTATGCCTTGTTCTAAAGCTCTTTGGGAACCGCTTGCGTAGCCCCACACACCTGGGGGCTGCAGGCTTTCCTCGCGCTTTCAGCCTCAGAAGAACCCTTTCGCACTTGGCGCCGCGCCAGGCCCAAAAATGGCCATATGTCTGGAGACTGGTCCCACGCCCAAAGAGCCAGCAGGGAAAACTATGCCTTGTTCTAAAGCTCTTTGGGAACCGCTTGCGTAGCCCCACACACCTGGGGGTTACAGGCTTTCCTGCTGCCTTCAGCCTCAGAAGAACCCTTTCGCACTTGGCGCCGCGCCAGGCTCAAAAATGGCCATATGTCTGGAGATTGGTCCCACGCCGAAAGAGCCAGCAGGGAAAACTATGCCTTGTTCTAAAGCTCTTTGGGAACCGCTTGCGTAGCCCCACACACCTGGGGGCTGCAGGCTTTCCTGCTGCCTTCAGCCTCAAAAGCACGCTTTCCCACTTGGCGCCGCGCCAGGCCCAAAAATGGCCATATGTCTGGAGATTGGTCCCACGCCCAAAGAGCCAGCAGGGAAAACTATGCCTTGTTCTAAAGCTCTTTGGGAACCGCTTGCGTAGCCCCACACACCTGGGGGCTGCAGGCTTTCCTGCTGCCTTCAGCCTCAAAACCACCCTTTCCCACTTGGCGCCGCGCCAGGCCCAAAAATGGCCATATGTCTGGAGACTGGTCCCACGCCCAAAGAGCCAGCAGGGAAAACTATGCCTTGTTCTAAAGCTCTTTGGGAACGGCTTGCGTAGCCCCACACACCTGGGGGTTACAGGCTTTCCTGCTCTCTTCAGCCTCAGAAGAACCCTTTCGCACTTGGCGCCGCGCCAGGCCCAAAAATGGCCATATGTCTGGAGATTGGTCCCACGCCCAAAGAGCCAGCAGGGAAAACTATGCCTTGTTCTAAAGATCTTTGGGAACCGCTTGCGTAGCCCCACACACCTGGGGGCTGCAGGCTTTCCTGCTGCCTTCATCCTCAAAACCACCCTTTCCCACTTGGCGCCGCGCCAGGCCCAAAAATGGCCATATGTCTGGAGATTGGTCCCTTTCCCAAAGAGCCAGCAGGGAAAACTATGCCTTGTTCTAAAGCTCTTTGGGAACCGCTTGCGTAGCCCCACACACCTGGGGGCTGCAGGCTTTCCTGCTCTCTTCATCCTCAGAAGAACCCTTTCGCACTTGGAGGTGCGCCACGCCCAAAAATAGCCATATGTCTGCAGATTGGTTCCACGCCCAAAGAGCCAGCAGGGAAAACTATGCCTTGTTCTAAAGCTCTTTGGGAACCGCTTGCGTAGCCCCACACACCTGGGGGCTGCAGGCTTTCCTGCTCTCTTCAGCCTCAAAAGCACCCTTTCCCACTTGGCGCCGCACCAGGCACAAAAATGGCCATATGTCTGGAGATTGGTCCCGCGCCCAAAGAGCCAGCAGGGAAAACTATGCCTTGTTCTAAAGCTCTTGGGGAACCGCTTGCGTAGCCCCACACACCTGGGGGCTGCAGGCTTTTCTCGCGCTTTCAGCCTCAGAAGAACCCCTTCGCACTTGGCGCCGCGCCAGGCACAAAAATGGCCATATGTCTGGAGACTGGTCCCACGCCCAAAGAGCCAGCAGGGAAAACTATGCCTTGTTCTAAAGCTCTTTGGGAACCGCTTGCGTAGCCCCACACACCTGGGGGCTGCAGGCTTTCCTGCTGCCTTCAGCCTCAAAAGCACCCTTTCCCACTTGGCGCCGCGCCAGGCCCAAAAATAGCCATATGGCTGGAGACTGGTCCCACGCCCAAAGAGCCAGCATGGAAAATTATGCCTTGTTCTAAAGCTCTTTGGGAACCGCTTGCGTAGCCCCACACACCTGGGGGCTGCAGGCTTTCCTGCTGCCTTCAGCCTCAAAACCACCCTTTCCCACTTGGCGCCGCACCAGGCCCAAAAATGGCCATATGGCTGGAGACTGGTCCCACGCCCAAAGAGCCAGCAGGGAAAACTATGCCTTGTTCTAAAGCTCTTTGGGAACCGCTTGCGTAGCCCCACACACCTGGGGGCTGCAGGCTTTCCTGCTGCCTTCAGTCTCAAAAGCACCCTTTCCCACTTGGCGCCGCGCCAGGCCCAAAAATGGCCATATGTCTGGAGACTGGTCCCACGCCCAAAGAGCCAGCAGGGAAAACTATGCCTTGTTCTAAAGCTCTTTGGGAACCACTTGCGTAGCCCTACAGACCTGGGGGCTGCAGGCTTTCCTGCTGCCTTCAGCCTCAAAACAATCCTTTCCCACTTGGCGTCACGCCAGGCACAAAAATGGCCATATGTCTGGAGATTGGTCCCACGCCCAAAGAGCCAGCAGGGAAAACTATGCCTTGTTCTAAAGCTCTTGGGAAACCGCTTGCGTAGCCCCACAATCCTGGGGGCTGCAGGCTTTCCTGCTGTCTTCAGCCTCAGAAGAACCCTTTCGCACTTGGCGCCACGCCAGGCCCAAAAATGGCCATATGTCTGGAGACTGGTGCCACGCCCAAAGAGCCAGCAGGGAAAACTATGCCTTGTTCTAAAGCTCTTTGGGAACGGCTTGCGTAGCCCCACACACCTGGGGGCTGCAGGCTTTCCTCGCGCTTTCAGCCTCAGAAGAACCCTTTCGCACTTGGCGCCGCGCCAGGCCCAAAAATGGCCATATGTCTGGAGACTGGTCCCACGCCCAAAGAGCCAGCAGGGAAAACTATGCCTTGTTCTAAAGCTCTTTGGGAACCACTTGCGTAGCCCTACAGACCTGGGGCCTCCAGGCTTTCCTGCTGCCTTCAGCCTCAAAACCATCCTTTCCCACATGGCGTCACGCCAGGCCCAAAAATGGCCATATGTCTGGAGACTGGTCCCACGCCCAAAGAGCCAGCAGGGAAAACTATGCCGTGTTCTAAAGCTCTTGGGAAACCGCTTGCGTAGCCCCACACACCTGGGGGCTGCAGGCTTTCCTGCTGTCTTCAGCCTCAGAAGAACCCTTTCGCACTTGGCGCCACGCCAGGCACAAAAATGGCCATATGTCTGGAGACTGGTCCCACGCCCAAAGAGCCAGCAGGGAAAACTATGCCTTGTTCTAAAGCTCTTTGGGAACGGCTTGCGTAGCCCCACACACCTGGGGGCTGCAGGCTTTCCTGCTGCCTTCAGCCTCAAAAGCACGCTTTCCCACTTGGCGCCGCGCCAGGCACAAAAATGGCCATATGTCTGGAGATTGGTTCCACGCCCAAAGAGCCAGCAGGGAAAACTATGCCTTGTTCTAAAGCTCTTTGGGAACCGCTTGCGTAGCCCCACAGACCTGGGGGCTGCAGGCTTTCCTGCTGCCTTCAGCCTCAAAACCACCCTTTCCCACTTGGCGCCGCGCCAGGCCCAAAAATGGCCATATGTCTGGAGACTGGTCCCACGCACAAAGAGCCAGCAGAGAAAACTATGCCTTGTTCTAAAGCTCTTTGGGAACCGCTTGCGTAGCCCCACACACCTGGGGGCTGCAGGCTTTCGTCGCGCTTTCAGCCTCAGAAGAACCCTTTCGCACTTGGCGCCGCGCCAGGCCCAAAAATGGCCATATGTCTGGAGACTGGTCCCACGCCCAAAGAGCCAGCAGGGAAAACTATGCCTTGTTCTAAAGCTCTTTGGGAACCGCTTGCGTAGCCCCACACACCTGGGGGTTACAGGCTTTCCTGCTGCCTTCAGCCTCAGAAGAACCCTTTCGCACTTGGCGCCGCGCCAGGCTCAAAAATGGCCATATGTCTGGAGATTGGTCCCACGCCCAAAGAGCCAGCAGGGAAAACTATGCCTTGTTCTAAAGCTCTTTGGGAACCGCTTGCGTAGCCCCACACACCTGGGGGCTGCAGGCTTTCCTGCTGCCTTCAGCCTCAAAAGTACGCTTTCCCACTTGGCGCCGCGCCAGGCCCAAAAATGGCCATATGTCTGGAGATTGGTCCCACGCCCAAAGAGCCAGCAGGGAAAACTATGCCTTGTTCTAAAGCTCTTTGGGAACCGCTTGCGTAGCCCCACAGACCTGGGGGCTGCAGGCTTTCCTGCTGCCTTCAGCCTCAAAACCACCCTTTCCCACTTGGCGCCGCGCCAGGCCCAAAAATGGCCATATGTCTGGAGACTGGTCCCACGCCCAAAGAGCCAGCAGGGAAAACTATGCCTTGTTCTAAAGCTCTTTGGGAACGGCTTGCGTAGCCCCACACACCTGGGGGTTACAGGCTTTCCTGCTCTCTTCAGCCTCAGAAGAACCCTTTCGCACTTGGCGCCGCGCCAGGCCCAAAAATGGCCATATGTCTGGAGATTGGTCCCACGCCCAAAGAGCCAGCAGGGAAAACTATGCCTTGTTCTAAAGATCTTTGGGAACCGCTTGCGTAGCCCCACACACCTGGGGGCTGCAGGCTTTCCTGCTGCCTTCAGCCTCAAAACCACCCTTTCCCACTTGGCGCCGCGCCAGGCCCAAAAATGGCCATATGTCTGGAGATTGGTCCCTTTCCCAAAGAGCCAGCAGGGAAAACTATGCCTTGTTCTAAAGCTCTTTGGGAACCGCTTGCGTAGCCCCACACACCTGGGGGCTGCAGGCTTTCCTGCTCTCTTCATCCTCAGAAGAACCCTTTCGCACTTGGAGGTGCGCCACGCCCAAAAATAGCCATATGTCTGCAGATTGGTTCCACGCCCAAAGAGCCAGCAGGGAAAACTATGCCTTGTTCTAAAGCTCTTTGGGAACCGCTTGCGTAGCCCCACACACCTGGGGGCTGCAGGCTTTCCTGCTCTCTTCAGCCTCAAAAGCACCCTTTCCCACTTGGCGCCGCACCAGGCACAAAAATGGCCATATGTCTGGAGATTGGTCCCGCGCCCAAAGAGCCAGCAGGGAAAACTATGCCTTGTTCTAAAGCTCTTGGGGAACCGCTTGCGTAGCCCCACACACCTGGGGGCTGCAGGCTTTTCTCGCGCTTTCAGCCTCAGAAGAACCCCTTCGCACTTGGCGCCGCGCCAGGCACAAAAATGGCCATATGTCTGGAGACTGGTCCCACGCCCAAAGAGCCAGCAGGGAAAACTATGCCTTGTTCTAAAGCTCTTTGGGAACCGCTTGCGTAGCCCCACACACCTGGGGGCTGCAGGCTTTCCTGCTGCCTTCAGCCTCAAAAGCACCCTTTCCCACTTGGCGCCGCGCCAGGCCCAAAAATAGCCATATGGCTGGAGACTGGTCCCACGCCCAAAGAGCCAGCAGGGAAAACTATGCCTTGTTCTAAAGCTCTTTGGGAACCGCTTGCGTAGCCCCACACACCTGGGGGCTGCATGCTTTCCTGCTGCCTTCAGTCTCAAAAGCACCCTTTCCCACTTGGCGCCGCGCCAGGCCCAAAAATGGCCATATGTCTGGAGACTGGTCCCACGCCCAAAGAGCCAGCAGGGAAAACTATGCCTTGTTCTAAAGCTCTTTGGGAACCACTTGCGTAGCCCTACAGACCTGGGGGCTGCAGGCTTTCCTGCTGCCTTCAGCCTCAAAACAATCCTTTCCCACTTGGCGTCACGCCAGGCACAAAAATGGCCATATGTCTGGAGATTGGTCCCACGCCCAAAGAGCCAGCAGGGAAAACTATGCCTTGTTCTAAAGCTCTTGGGAAACCGCTTGCGTAGCCCCACAATCCTGGGGGCTGCAGGCTTTCCTGCTGTCTTCAGCCTCAGAAGAACCCTTTCGCACTTGGCGCCACGCCAGGCACAAAAATGGCCATATGTCTGGAGACTGGTGCCACGCCCAAAGAGCCAGCAGGGAAAACTATGCCTTGTTCTAAAGCTCTTTGGGAACGGCTTGCGTAGCCCCACACACCTGGGGGCTGCAGGCTTTCCTCGCGCTTTCAGCCTCAGAAGAACCCTTTCGCACTTGGCGCCGCGCCAGGCCCAAAAATGGCCATATGTCTGGAGACTGGTCCCACGCCCAAAGAGCCAGCAGGGAAAACTATGCCTTGTTCTAAAGCTCTTTGGGAACCGCTTGCGTAGCCCCACACACCTGGGGGTTACAGGCTTTCCTGCTCTCTTCAGCCTCAGAAGAACCCTTTCGCACTTGGCGCCGCGCCAGGCCCAAAAATGGCCATATGTCTGGAGATTGGTCCCACGCCCAAAGAGCCAGCAGGGAAAACTATGCCTTGTTCTAAAGCTCTTTGGGAACCGCTTGCGTAGCCCCACACACCTGGGGGCTGCAGGCTTTCCTGCTGCCTTCAGCCTCAAAAGCACGCTTTCCCACTTGGCGCCGCGCCAGGCACAAAAATGGCCATATGTCTGGAGATTGGTCCCTTTCCCAAAGAGCCAGCAGGGAAAACTATGCCTTGTTCTAAAGCTCTTTGGGAACCACTTGCGTAGCCCTACAGACCTGGGGGCTGCAGGCTTTCCTGCTGCCTTCAGCCTCAAAACCATCCTTTCCCACATGGCGTCACGCCAGGCCCAAAAATGGCCATATGTCTGGAGACTGGTCCCATGCCCAAAGAGCCAGCAGGGAAAACTATGCCGTGTTCTAAAGCTCTTGGGAAACCGCTTGCGTAGCCCCACACACCTGGGGGCTGCAGGCTTTCCTGCTGTCTTCAGCCTCAGAAGAACCCTTTCGCACTTGGCGCCACGCCAGGCACAAAAATGGCCATATGTCTGGAGACTGGTGCCACGCCCAAAGAGCCAGCAGGGAAAACTATGCCTTGTTCTAAAGCTCTTTGGGAACGGCTTGCGTAGCCCCACACACCTGGGGGCTGCAGGCTTTCCTGCTCTCTTCAGCCTCAAAAGCACGCTTTCCCACTTGGCGCCGCGCCAGGCACAAAAATGGCCATATGTCTGGAGATTGGTTCCACGCCCAAAGAGCCAGCAGGGAAAACTATGCCTTGTTCTAAAGCTCTTTGGGAACCGCTTGCGTAGCCCCACAGACCTGGGGGCTGCAGGCTTTCCTGCTGCCTTCAGCCTCAAAACCACCCTTTCCCACTTGGCGCCGCGCCAGGCCCAAAAATGGCCATATGTCTGGAGATTGGTCCCACGCCCAAAGAGCCAGCAGGGAAAACTATGCCTTGTTCTAAAGCTCTTTGGGAACCGCTTGCGTAGCCCCACACAAACTGGGGGCTGCAGGCTTTTCTCGCGCTTTCAGCGTCAGAAGAACCCTTTCGCAATTGGCGCCGCGCCAGGCCCAAAAATGGCCATATGTCTGGAGGTTGGTCCCACGCCCAAAGAGCCAGCAGGGAAAACTATGCCTTGTTCTAAAGCTCTTTGGGAACCGTTTGCGTAGCCCCACACACCTGGGGGCTGCAGGCTTTCCTGCTGCCTTCAGCCTCAAAACCACCCTTTCCCACATGGCGTCACGCCAGGCCCAAAAATGGCCATATGTCTGGAGATTGGTCCCTTTCCCAAAGAGCCAGCAGGGAAAACTATGCCTTGTTCTAAAGCTCTTTGGGAACCGCTTGCGTAGCCCCACACACATGGGGGCTGCAGGCTTTTCTCGCGCTTTCAGCCTCAGAAGAACCCTTTCGCAATTGGCGCCGCGCCAGGCCCAAAAATGGCCATATGTCTGGAGACTGGTCCCACGCCCAAAGAGCCAGCAGGGAAAACTATGCCTTGTTCTAAAGCTCTTTGGGAACCACTTGCGTAGCCCCACACACCTGGGGGTTACAGGCTTTCCTGCTCTCTTCAGCCTCAGAAGAACCCTTTCGCACTTGGCGACGCTCCAGGCCCAAAAATGGCCATATGTCTGGAGATTGGTCCCACGCCCAAAGAGCCAGCAGGGAAAACTATGCCTTGTTCTAAAGCTCTTTGGGAACCGCTTGCGTAGCCCCACACACCTGGGGGCTGCAGGCTTTCCTGCTGCCTTCAGCCTCAAAAGCACGCTTTCCCAATTGGCGCCGCGCCAGGCACAAAAATGGCCATATGTCTGGAGATTGGTCCCTTTCCCAAAGAGCCAGCAGGGAAAACTATGCCTTGTTCTAAAGCTCTTTGGGAACCGCTTGCGTAGCCCCACACACCTGGGGGTTACAGGCTTTCCTGCTCTCTTCAGCCTCAGAAGAACCCTTTCGCACTTGGCGCCGCGCCAGGCCCAAAAATGGCCATATGTCTGGAGATTGGTCCCACGCCCAAAGAGCCAGCAGGGAAAACTATGCCTTGTTCTAAAGCTCTTTGGGAACCGCTTGCGTAGCCCCACACACCTGGGGGCTGCAGGCTTTCCTGCTGCCTTCAGCCTCAAAAGCACGCTTTCCCACTTGGAGCCGCGCCAGGCCCAAAAATGGCCATATGTCTGGAGATTGGTCCCTTTCCCAAAGAGCCAGCAGGGAAAACTATGCCTTGTTCTAAAGCTCTTTGGGAACCACTTGCGTAGCCCTACAGACCTGGGGGCTGCAGGCTTTCCTGCTGCCTTCAGCCTCAAAACCATCCTTTCCCACATGGCGTCACGCCAGGCCCAAAAATGGCCATATGTCTGGAGACTGGTCCCACGCCCAAAGAGCCAGCAGGGAAAACTATGCCGTGTTCTAAAGCTCTTGGGAAACCGCTTGCGTAGCCCCACACACCTGGGGGCTGCAGGCTTTCCTGCTGTCTTCATCCTCAGAAGAACCCTTTCGCACTTGGCGCCACGCCAGGCACAAAAATGGCCATATGTCTGGAGACTGGTGCCACGCCCAAAGAGCCAGCAGGGAAAACTATGCCTTGTTCTAAAGCTCTTTGGGAACGGCTTGCGTAGCCCCACACACCTGGGGGCTGCAGGCTTTCCTGCTCTCTTCAGCCTCAAAAGCACGCTTTCCCACTTGGCGCCGCGCCAGGCACAAAAATGGCCATATGTCTGGAGATTGGTTCCACGCCCAAAGAGCCAGCAGGGAAAACTATGCCTTGTTCTAAAGCTCTTTGGGAACCGCTTGCGTAGCCCCACAGACCTGGGGGCTGCAGGCTTTCCTGCTGCCTTCAGCCTCAAAACCACCCTTTCCCACTTGGCGCCGCGCCAGGCCCAAAAATGGCCATATGTCTGGAGACTGGTCCCACGCCCAAAGAGCCAGCAGGGAAAACTATGCCTTGTTCTAAAGCTCTTTGGGAACCGCTTGCGTAGCCCCACACAAACTGGGGGCTGCAGGCTTTTCTCGCGCTTTCAGCGTCAGAAGAACCCTTTCGCAATTGGCGCCGCGCCAGGCCCAAAAATGGCCATATGTCTGGAGACTGGTCCCACGCCCAAAGAGCCAGCAGGGAAAACTATGCCTTGTTCTAAAGCTCTTTGGGAACCGTTTGCGTAGCCCCACACACCTGGGGGCTGCAGGCTTTCCTGCTGCCTTCAGCCTCAAAACCACCCTTTCCCACATGGCGTCACGCCAGGCCCAAAAATGGCCATATGTCTGGAGACTGGTCCCACGCCCAAAGAGCCAGCAGGGAAAACTATGCCTTGTTCTAAAGCTCTTTGGGAACCACTTGCGTAGCCCCACACACCTGGGGGCTGCAGGCTTTCCTGCTCTCTTCATCCGCAGAAGAACCCTTTCGCACTTGGAGGTGCGCCACGCCCAAAAATAGCCATATGTCTGCAGATTGGTTCCACGCCCAAAGAGCCAGCAGGGAAAACTATGCCTTGTTCTAAAGCTCTTTGGGAATGGCTTGCGTAGCCCCACACACCTGGGGGCTGCAGGCTTTCCTGCTCTCTTCAGCCTCAAAAGCACCCTTTCCCACTTGGCGCCGCACCAGGCACAAAAATGGCCATATGTCTGGAGATTGGTCCCGCGCCCAAAGAGCCAGCAGGGAAAATTATGCCTTGTTCTAAAGCTCTTGGGGAACCGCTTGCGTAGCCCCACACACCTGGGGGCTGCAGGCTTTTCTCGCGCTTTCAGCCTCAGAAGAACCCTTTCGCACTTGGCGCCGCGCCAGGCACAAAAATGGCCATATGTCTGGAGACTGGTCCCACGCCCAAAGAGCCAGCAGGGAAAACTATGCCTTGTTCTAAAGCTCTTTGGGAACCGCTTGCGTAGCCCCACAGACCTGGCGGCTGCAGGCTTTCCTGCTGCCTTCAGCCTCAAAAGCACCCTTTCCCACTTGGCGCCGCGCCAGGCCCAAAAATAGCCATATGGCTGGAGACTGGTCCCACGCCCAAAGAGCCAGCACGGAAAATTATGCCTTGTTCTAAAGCTCTTTGGGAACCGCTTGCGTAGCCCCACACACCTGGGGGCTACAGGCTTTCCTGCTGCCTTCAGCCTCAAAACCACCCTTTCCCACTTGGCGCCGCACCAGGCCCAAAAATGGCCATATGGCTGGAGACTGGTCCCACGCCCAAAGAGCCAGCAGGGAAAACTATGCCTTGTTCTAAAGCTCTATGGGAACCGCTTGCGTAGCCCCACAGACCTGGGGGCTGCAGGCTTTCCTGCTGCCTTCAGTCTCAAAAGCACCCTTTCCCACTTGGCGCCGCGCCAGGCCCAAAAATGGCCATATGTCTGGAGACTGGTCCCACGCCCAAAGAGCCAGCAGGGAAAACTATGCCTTGTTCTAAAGCTCTTTGGGAACCACTTGCGTAGCCCTACAGACCTGGGGGCTGCAGGCTTTCCTGCTGCCTTCAGCCTCAAAACCATCCTTTCCCACATGGCGTCACGCAAGGCCCAAAAATGGCCATATGTCTGGAGACTGGTCCCACGCCCAAAGAGCCAGCAGGGAAAACTATGCCTTGTTCTAAAGCTCTTGGGGAACGGCTTGCGTAGCCCCACACACCTGGGGGCTGCAGGCTTTCCTGCTCTCTTCAGCCTCAGAAGAACCCTTTCGCACTTGGCGCCACGCCAGGCACAAAAATGGCCATATGTCTGGAGATTTGTTCCACGCCCAAAGAGCCAGCAGGGAAAACTATGCCTTGTTCTAAAGCTCTTTGGGAATGGCTTGCGTAGCCCCACACACCTGGGGGCTGCAGGCTTTCCTGCTGCCTTCAGCCTCAAAACCACCCTTTCCCACTTGGCGCCGCGCCAGGCCCAAAAATGGCCATATGTCTGGAGACTGGTCCCACGCCCAAAGAGCCAGCAGGGAAAACTATGCCTTGTTCTAAAGCTCTTTGGGAACCGCTTGCGTAGCCCCACACAAACTGGGGGCTGCAGGCTTTTCTCGCGCTTTCAGCGTCAGAAGAACCCTTTCGCAATTGGCGCCGCGCCAGGCCCAAAAATGGCCATATGTCTGGAGGTTGGTCCCACGCCCAAAGAGCCAGCAGGGAAAACTATGCCTTGTTCTAAAGCTCTTTGGGAACCGTTTGCGTAGCCCCACACACCTGGGGGCTGCAGGCTTTCCTGCTGCCTTCAGCCTCAAAACCACCCTTTCCCACATGGCGTCACGCCAGGCACAAAAATGGCCATATGTCTGGAGACTGGTGCCACGCCCAAAGAGCCAGCAGGGAAAACTATGCCTTGTTCTAAAGCTCTTTGGGAACCACTTGCGTAGCCCCACACACGTGGGGGCTGCAGGCTTTCCTGCTGCCTTCAGCCTCAAAACCACCCTTTCCCACATGGCGTCACGCCAGGCCCAAAAATGGCCATATGTCTGGAGATTGGTCCCTTTCCCAAAGAGCCAGCAGGGAAAACTATGCCTTGTTCTAAAGCTCTTTGGGAACCGCTTGCGTAGCCCCACACACCTGGGGGCTGCAGGCTTTCCTCGCGCTTTCAGCCTCAGAAGAACCCTTTCGCACTTGGCGCCGCGCCAGGCCCAAAAATGGCCATATGTCTGGAGACTGGTCCCACGCCCAAAGAGCCAGCAGGGAAAACTATGCCTTGTTCTAAAGCTCTTTGGGAACCGCTTGCGTAGCCCCACACACCTGGGGGTTACAGGCTTTCCTGCTCTCTTCATCCTCAGAAGAACCCTTTCGCACTTGGAGGTGCGCCACGCCCAAAAATGGCCATATGTCTGGAGATTGGTTCCACGCCCAAAGAGCCAGCAGGGAAAACTATGCCTTGTTCTAAAGCTCTTTGGGAACCGCTTGCGTAGCCCCACACACCTGGGGGCTGCAGGCTTTCCTGCTCTCTTCAGCCTCAAAAGCACCCTTTCCCACTTGGCGCCGCACCAGGCACAAAAATGGCCATATGTCTGGAGATTGGTCCCGCGCCCAAAGAGCCAGCAGGGAAAACTATGCCTTGTTCTAAAGCTCTTTGGGAACCGCTTGCGTAGCCCCACACACCTGGGGGCTGCAGGCTTTTCTCGCGCTTTCAGCCTCAGAAGAACCCTTTCGCACTTGGCGCCGCGCCAGGCACAAAAATGGCCATATGTCTGGAGACTGGTCCCACGCCCAAAGAGCCAGCAGGGAAAACTATGCCTTGTTCTAAAGCTCTTTGGGAACCGCTTGCGTAGCCCCACAGACCTGGGGGCTGCAGGCTTTCCTGCTGCCTTCTGCCTCAAAAGCACCCTTTCCCACTTGGCGCCGCGCCAGGCCCAAAAATAGCCATATGGCTGGAGACTGGTCTCACGCCCAAAGAGCCAGCACGGAAAATTATGCCTTGTTCTAAAGCTCTTTGGGAACCACTTGCGTAGCCCTACAGACCTAGGGGCTGCAGGCTTTCCTGCTGCCTTCAGCCTCAAAACCACCCTTTCCCACATGGCGTCACGCCAGGCCCAAAAATGGCCATATGTCTGGAGACTGGTCCCACGCCCAAAGAGCCAGCAGGGAAAACTATGCCTTGTTCTAAAGCTCTTTGGGAACCGCTTGCGTAGCCCCACACACCTGGGGGCTGCAGGCTTTTCTCGCGCTTTCAGCCTCAGAAGAACCCTTTCGCACTTGGCGCCGCGCCAGGCCCAAAAATGGCCATATGTCTGGAGACTGGTCCCACGCCCAAAGAGCCAGCAGGGAAAACTATGCCTTGTTCTAAAGCTCTTTGGGAACCGCTTGCGTAGCCCCACACACCTGGGGGCTGCAGGCTTTCCTGCTCTCTTCAGCCTCAGAAGAACCCTTTCGCACTTGGCGCCACGCCAGGCACAAAAATGGCCATATGTCTGGAGATTTGTTCCACGCCCAAAGAGCCAGCAGGGAAAACTATGCCTTGTTCTAAAGCTCTTTGGGAACCGCTTGCGTAGCCCCACAGACCTGGGGGCTGCAGGCTTTCCTGCTGCCTTCAGCCTCAAAACCACCCTTTCCCACTTGGCGCCGCGCCAGGCCCAAAAATGGCCATATGGCTGGAGACTGGTCCCACGCCCAAAGAGCCAGCAGGGAAAATTATGCCTTGTTCTAAAGCTCTTTGGGAACGGCTTGCGTAGCCCCACACACCTGGGGGCTGCAGGCTTTCCTGCTGCCTTCTGCCTCAAAACCACCATTTCCCACTTCTCGCCGCGCCATGCCCAGAAATAGCCATATGTCTGGAGACTGGTCCCACGCCCAAAGAGCCAGCAGGGAAAACTATGCCTTGTTCTAAAGCTCTTTGGGAACCGCTTGCGTAGCCCCACACACCTGGGGGCTGCAGGCTTTCCTGCTGCCTTCAGCCTCAAAACCACCCTTTCCCACTTGGCGTCACGCCAGGCACAAAAATGGCCATATGTCTGGAGATTGGTCCCACGCCCAAAGAGCCAGCAGGGAAAACTATGCCTTGTTCTAAAGCTCTTGGGGAACCACTTGCGTAGCCCCACACACCTGGGGGCTGCAGGCTTTCCTGCTGCCTTCAGCCTCAAAACCACCCTTTCCCACATGGCGTCACGCCAGGCCCAAAAATGGCCATATGTCTGGAGATTGGTCCCACGCCCAAAGAGCCAGCAGGGAAAACTATGCCTTGTTCTAAAGCTCTTTGGGAACCGCTTGCGTAGCCCCACACACCTGGGGGCTGCAGGCTTTTCTCGCGCTTTCAGCCTCAGAAGAAACCTTTCGCACTTGGCGCCGCGCCAGGCCCAAAAATGGCCATATGTCTGGAGACTGGTCCCACGCCCAAAGAGCCAGCAGGGAAAACTATGCCTTGTTCTAAAGCTCTTTGGGAACCGCTTGCGTAGCCCCACACACCTGGGGGCTACAGGCTTTCCTGCTCTCTTCAGCCTCAGAAGAACCCTTTCGCACTTGGTGCCGCGCCAGGCCCAAAAATGGCCATATGTCTGGAGATTGGTCCCACGCCCAAAGAGCCAGCACGGAAAATTATGCCTTGTTCTAAAGCTCTTTGGGAACGGCTTGCGTAGCCCCACACACCTGGGGGCTGCAGGCTTTCCTGCTCTCTTCAGCCTCAAAAGCACCCTTTCCCACTTGGCGCCGCACCAGGCACAAAAATGGCCATATGTCTGGAGATTGGTCCCGCGCCCAAAGAGCCAGCAGGGAAAACTATGCCTTGTTCTAAAGCTCTTGGGGAACCGCTTGCGTAGCCCCACACACCTGGGGGCTGCAGGCTTTTCTCGCGCTTTCAGCCTCAGAAGAACCCTTTCGCACTTGGCGCCTCGCCAGGCACAAAAATGGCCATATGTCTGGAGACTGGTCCCACGCCCAAAGAGCCAGCAGGGAAAACTATGCCTTGTTCTAAAGCTCTTTGGGAACCGCTTGCGTAGCCCCACAGACCTGGGGGCTGCATTCTTTCCTGCTGCCTTCAGCCTCAAAAGCACCCTTTCCCACTTGGCGCCGCGCCAGGCCCAAAAATAGCCATATGGCTGGAGACTGGTCCCACGCCCAAAGAGCCAGCAGGGAAAACTATGCCTTGTTCTAAAGCTCTTTGGGAACCGCTTGCGTAGCCCCACACACCTGGGGGCTACAGGCTTTCCTGCTGCCTTCAGCCTCAAAACCACCCTTTCCCACTTGGCGCCGCGCCAGGCCCAAAAATGGCCATATGTCTGGAGACTGGTCCCACGCCCAAAGAGCCAGCAGGGAAAACTATGCCTTGCTCTAAAGCTCTTTGGGAACCGCTTGCGTAGCCCCACAGACCTGGGGGCTGCAGGCTTTCCTGCTGCCTTCAGTCTCAAAAGCACCCTTTCCCACTTGGCGCCGCGCCAGGCCCAAAAATAGCCATATGGCTGGAGACTGGTCCCACGCCCAAAGAGCCAGCAGGGAAAACTATGCCTTGTTCTAAAGCTCTTTGGGAACCACTTGCGTAGCCCTACAGACCTGGGGGCTGCAGGCTTTCCTGCTGCCTTCAGCCTCAAAACCATCCTTTCCCACATGGCGTCACGCCAGGCCCAAAAATGGCCATATGTCTGGAGACTGGTCCCACGCCCAAAGAGCCAGCAGGGAAAACTATGCCTTGTTCTAAAGCTCTTTGGGAACCGCTTGCGTAGCCCCACACACCTGGGGGCTGCAGGCTTTCCTGCTCTCTTCAGCCTCAAAAGAACCCTTTCGCACTTGGCGCCACGCCAGGCACAAAAATGGCCATATGTCTGGAGATTTGTTCCACGCCCAAAGAGCCAGCAGGGAAAACTATGCCTTGTTCTAAAGCTCTTTGGGAACCGCTTGCGTAGCCCCACACACCTGGGGGCTGCAGGCTTTCCTGCTCTCTTCAGCCTCAAAAGCACGCTTTCCCTCTTGGCGCCGCGCCAGGCACAAAAATGGCCATATGTCTGGAGATTGGTTCCACGCCCAAAGAGCCAGCAGGGAAAACTATGCCTTGTTCTAAAGCTCTTTGGGAACCGCTTGCGTAGCCCCACACACCTGGGGGCTGCAGGCTTTCCTGCTGCCTTCAGCCTCAAAACCACCCTTTCCCACTTGGCGCCGCGCCAGGCCCAAAAATGGCCATATGTCTGGAGACTGGTCCCACGCCCAAAGAGCCAGCAGGGAAAACTATGCCTTGTTCTAAAGCTCTTTGGGAACCGCTTGCGTAGCCCCACACAAACGGGGGGCTGCAAGCTTTTCTCGCGCTTTCAGCGTCAGAAGAACCCTTTCCCACTTGGCGCCGCGCCAGGCCCAAAAATGGCCATATGTCTGGAGGTTGGTCCCACGCCCAAAGAGCCAGCAGGGAAAACTATGCCTTGTTCTAAAGCTCTTTGGGAACCGTTTGCGTAGCCCCACACACCTGGGGGCTGCAGGCTTTCCTGCTGCCTTCAGCCTCAAAACCACCCTTTCCCACATGGCGTCACGCCAGGCACAAAAATGGTCATATGTCTGGAGACTGGTGCCACGCCCAAAGAGCCAGCAGGGAAAACTATGCCTTGTTCTAAAGCTCTTTGGGAACCACTTGCGTAGCCCCACACACCTGGGGGCTGCAGGCTTTCCTGCTGCCTTCAGCCTCAAAACCACCCTTTCCCACATGGCGTCACGCCAGGCCCAAAAATGGCCATATGTCTGGAGATTGGTCCCTTTCCCAAAGAGCCAGCAGGGAAAACTATGCCTTGTTCTAAAGCTCTTTGGGAACCGCTTGCGTAGCCCCACACACCTGGGGGCTGCAGGCTTTCCTCGCGCTTT
Source organism: Chroicocephalus ridibundus (assembly GCF_963924245.1). Classification (NCBI taxonomy): domain Eukaryota; kingdom Metazoa; phylum Chordata; class Aves; order Charadriiformes; family Laridae; genus Chroicocephalus; species Chroicocephalus ridibundus. The sequence goes on from NW_026961500.1 coordinate 474,578, forward strand.
CAGCCTCAGAAGAACCCTTTCGCACTTGGCGCCGCGCCAGGCCCAAAAATGGCCATATGTCTGGAGACTGGTCCCACGCCCAAAGAGCCAGCAGGGAAAACTATGCCGTGTTCTAAAGCTCTTGGGAAACCGCTTGCGTAGCCCCACACACCTGGGGGCTGCAGGCTTTCCTGCTGTCTTCAGCCTCAGAAGAACCCTTTCGCACTTGGCGCCACGCCAGGCACAAAAATGGCCATATGTCTGGAGACTGGTCCCACGCCCAAAGAGCCAGCAGGGAAAACTATGCCTTGTTCTAAAGCTCTTTGGGAACGGCTTGCGTAGCCCCACACACCTGGGGGCTGCAGGCTTTCCTGCTCTCTTCAGCCTCAAAAGCACGCTTTCCCACTTGGCGCTGCGCCAGGCACAAAAATGGCCATATGTCTGGAGACTGGTCCCACGCCCAAAGAGCCAGCAGGGAAAACTATGCCTTGTTCTAAAGCTCTTTGGGAACCGCTTGCGTAGCCCCACACACCTGGGGGCTGCAGGCTTTCCTGCTGCCTTCAGTCTCAAAAGCACCCTTTCCCACTTGGCGCTGCGCCAGGCCCAAAAATGGCCATATGTCTGGAGACTGGTCCCACGCCCAAAGAGCCAGCAGGGAAAACTATGCCTTGTTCTAAAGCTCTTTGGGAACCGCTTGCGTAGCCCCACACAAACTGGGGGCTGCAGGCTTTTCTCGCGCTTTCAGCGTCAGAAGAACCCTTTCGCAATTGGCGCCGCGCCAGGCCCAAAAATGGCCATATGTCTGGAGACTGGTCCCACGCCCAAAGAGCCAGCAGGGAAAACTATGCCTTGTTGTAAAGCTCTTTGGGAACCGCTTGCGTAGCCCCACACACCTGGGGGCTACAGGCTTTCCTGCTCTCTTCAGCCTCAGAAGAACCCTTTCGCACTTGGTGCCGCGCCAGGCCCAAAAATGGCCATATGTCTGGAGATTGGTTCCACGCCCAAAGAGCCAGCAGGGAAAACTATGCCTTGTTCTAAAGCTCTTTGGGAACCGCTTGCGTAGCCCCACACACCTGGGGGCTGCAGGCTTTCCTGCTCTCTTCAGCCTCAAAAGCACCCTTTCCCACTTGGCGCCGCACCAGGCACAAAAATGGCCATATGTCTGGAGATTGGTCCCGCGCCCAAAGAGCCAGCAGGGAAAACTATGCCTTGTTCTAAAGCTCTTGGGGAACCGCTTGCGTAGCCCCACACACCTGGGGGCTGCAGGCTTTTCTCGCGCTTTCAGCCTCAGAAGAACCCTTTCGCACTTGGCGCCGCGCCAGGCACAAAAATGGCCATATGTCTGGAGACTGGTCCCACGCCCAAAGAGCCAGCAGGGAAAACTATGCCTTGTTCTAAAGCTCTTTGGGAACCGCTTGCGTAGCCCCACAGACCTGGGGGCTGCATTCTTTCCTGCTGCCTTCAGCCTCAAAAGCACCCTTTCCCACTTGGCGCCGCGCCAGGCCCAAAAATAGCCATATGGCTGGAGACTGGTCCCATGCCCAAAGAGCCAGCACGGAAAATTATGCCTTGTTCTAAAGCTCTTTGGGAACCGCTTGCGTAGCCCCACACACCTGGGGGCTACAGGCTTTCCTGCTGCCTTCAGCCTCAAAACCACCCTTTCCCACTTGGCGCCGCGCCAGGCCCAAAAATGGCCATATGTCTGGAGACTGGTCCCACGCCCAAAGAGCCAGCAGGGAAAATTATGCCTTGCTCTAAAGCTCTTTGGGAACCGCTTGCGTAGCCCTACAGACCTGGGGGCTGCAGGCTTTCCTGCTGCCTTCAGTCTCAAAAGCACCCTTTCCCACTTGGCGCCGCGCCAGGCCCAAAAATAGCCATATGGCTGGAGACTGGTCCCACGCCCAAAGAGCCAGCAGGGAAAACTATGCCTTGTTCTAAAGCTCTTTGGGAACCACTTGCGTAGCCCTACAGACCTGGGGGCTGCAGGCTTTCCTGCTGCCTTCAGCCTCAAAACCACCCTTTCCCACTTGGCGTCACGCCAGGCCCAAAAATGGCCATATGTCTGGAGACTGGTCCCACGCCCAAAGAGCCAGCAGGGAAAACTATGCCTTGTTCTAAAGCTCTTTGGGAACCGCTTGCGTAGCCCCACACACCTGGGGGCTGCAGGCTTTCCTGCTCTCTTCAGCCTCAGAAGAACCCTTTCGCACTTGGCGCCACGCCAGGCACAAAAATGGCCATATGTCTGGAGATTTGTTCCACGCCCAAAGAGCCAGCAGGGAAAACTATGCCTTGTTCTAAAGCTCTTTGGGAACGGCTTGCGTAGCCCCACACACCTGGGGGCTGCAGGCTTTCCTGCTCTCTTCAGCCTCAAAAGCACGCTTTCCCTCTTGGCGCCGCGCCAGGCCCAAAAATGGCCATATGTCTGGAGATTGGTTCCACGCCCAAAGAGCCAGCAGGGAAAACTATGCCTTGTTCTAAAGCTCTTTGGGAACCGCTTGCGTAGCCCCACACACCTGGGGGCTGCAGGCTTTCCTGCTGCCTTCAGCCTCAAAACCACCCTTTCCCACTTGGCGCCGCGCCAGGCCCAAAAATGGCCATATGTCTGGAGACTGGTCCCACGCCCAAAGAGCCAGCAGGGAAAACTATGCCTTGTTCTAAAGCTCTTTGGGAACCGCTTGCGTAGCCCCACACAAACTGGGGGCTGCAGGCTTTTCTCGCGCTTTCAGCGTCAGAAGAACCCTTTCCCACTTGGCGCCGCGCCAGGCCCAAAAATGGCCATATGTCTGGAGGTTGGTCCCACGCCCAAAGAGCCAGCAGGGAAAACTATGCCTTGTTCTAAAGCTCTTTGGGAACCGTTTGCGTAGCCCCACACACCTGGGGGCTGCAGGCTTTCCTGCTGCCTTCAGCCTCAAAACCACCCTTTCCCACATGGCGTCACGCCAGGCACAAAAATGGCCATATGTCTGGAGGTTGGTCCCACGCCCAAAGAGCCAGCAGGGAAAACTATGCCTTGTTCTAAAGCTCTTTGGGAACCACTTGCGTAGCCCCACACACCTGGGGGCTGCAGGCTTTCCTGCTGCCTTCAGCCTCAAAACCACCCTTTCCCACATGGCGTCACGCCAGGCCCAAAAATGGCCATATGTCTGGAGATTGGTCCCTTTCCCAAAGAGCCAGCAGGGAAAACTATGCCTTGTTCTAAAGCTCTTTGGGAACCGCTTGCGTAGCCCCACACACCTGGGGGCTGCAGGCTTTCCTCGCGCTTTCAGCCTCAGAAGAACCCTTTCGCACTTGGCGCCGCGCCAGGCCCAAAAATGGCCATATGTCTGGAGACTGGTCCCACGCCCAAAGAGCCAGCAGGGAAAACTATGCCGTGTTCTAAAGCTCTTTGGGAACCGCTTGCGTAGCCCCACACACCTGGGGGCTGCAGGCTTTCCTGCTCTCTTCAGCCTCAGAAGAACCCTTTCGCACTTGGCGCCACGCCAGGCACAAAAATGGCCATATGTCTGGAGACTGGTCCCACGCCCAAAGAGCCAGCAGGGAAAACTATGCCTTGTTCTAAAGCTCTTTGGGAACGGCTTGCGTAGCCCCACACACCTGGGGGCTGCAGGCTTTCCTGCTCTCTTCAGCCTCAAAAGCACGCTTTCCCACTTGGCGCCGCGACAGGCACAAAAATGGCCATATGTCTGGAGACTGGTCCCACGCCCAAAGAGCCAGCAGGGAAAACTATGCCTTGTTCTAAAGCTCTTTGGGAACCGCTTGCGTAGCCCCACAGACCTGGGGGCTGCAGGCTTTCCTGCTGCCTTCAGCCTCAAAACCACCCTTTCCCACTTGGCGCTGCGCCAGGCCCAAAAATGGCCATATGTCTGGAGACTGGTCCCACGCCCAAAGAGCCAGCAGGGAAAACTATGCCTTGTTCTAAAGCTCTTTGGGAACCGCTTGCGTAGCCCCACACAAACTGGGGGCTGCAGGCTTTTCTCGCGCTTTCAGCGTCAGAAGAACCCTTTCGCAATTGGCGCCGCGCCAGGCCCAAAAATGGCCATATGTCTGGAGACTGGTCCCACGCCCAAAGAGCCAGCAGGGAAAACTATGCCTTGTTGTAAAGCTCTTTGGGAACCGCTTGCGTAGCCCCACACACCTGGGGGCTGCAGGCTTTCCTGCTCTCTTCAGCCTCAGAAGAACCCTTTCGCACTTGGTGCCGCGCCAGGCCCAAAAATGGCCATATGTCTGGAGATTGGTCCCACGCCCAAAGAGCCAGCACGGAAAATTATGCCTTGTTCTAAAGCTCTTTGGGAACCACTTGCGTAGCCCTACAGACCTGGGGGCTGCAGGCTTTCCTGCTGCCTTCAGCCTCAAAACCACCCTTTCCCACATGGCGTCACGCCAGGCCCAAAAATGGCCATATGTCTGGAGACTGGTCCCACGCCCAAAGAGCCAGCAGGGAAAACTATGCCTTGTTCTAAAGCTCTTTGGGAACGGCTTGCGTAGCCCCACACACCTCGGGGCTGCAGGCTTTCCTGCTCTCTTCATCCTCAGAAGAACCCTGTCGCACTTGGAGGTGCGCCACGCCCAAAAATAGCCATATGTCTGGAGATTGGTTCCACGCCCAAAGAGCCAGCAGGGAAAACTATGCCTTGTTCTAAAGCTCTTTGGGAACCGCTTGCGTAGCCCCACACACCTGGGGGCTGCAGGCTTTCCTGCTCTCTTCAGCCTCAAAAGCACCCTTTCCCACTTGGCGCCGCACCAGGCACAAAAATGGCCATATGTCTGGAGATTGGTCCCGCGCCCAAAGAGCCAGCAGGGAAAACTATGCCTTGTTCTAAAGCTCTTGGGGAACCGCTTGCGTAGCCCCACACACCTGGGGGCTGCAGGCTTTTCTCGCGCTTTCAGCCTCAGAAGAACCCTTTCGCACTTGGCGCCGCGCCAGGCCCAAAAATGGCCATATGTCTGGAGACTGGTCCCACGCCCAAAGAGCCAGCAGGGAAAACTATGCCTTGTTCTAAAGCTCTTTGGGAACCGCTTGCGTAGCCCCACAGACCTGGGGGCTGCATTCTTTCCTGCTGCCTTCAGCCTCAAAAGCACCCTTTCCCACTTGGCGCCGCGCCAGGCACAAAAATAGCCATATGGCTGGAGACTGGTCCCACGCCCAAAGAGCCAGCACGGAAAATTATGCCTTGTTCTTAAGGTCTTTGGGAACCGCTTGCGTAGCCCCACACACCTGGGGGCTACAGGCTTTCCTGCTGCCTTCAGCCTCAAAACCACCCTTTCCCACTTGGCGCCGCGCCAGGCCCAAAAATAGCCATATGGCTGGAGACTGGTCCCACGCCCAAAGAGCCAGCAGGGAAAACTATGCCTTGTTCTAAAGCTCTTTGGGAACCACTTGCGTAGCCCTACAGACCTGGGGGCTGCAGGCTTTCCTGCTGCCTTCAGCCTCAAAACCATCCTTTCCCACATGGCGTCACGCCAGGCCCAAAAATGGCCATATGTCTGGAGACTGGTCCCACGCCCAAAGAGCCAGCAGGGAAAACTATGCCTTGTTCTAAAGCTCTTTGGGAACCGCTTGCGTAGCCCCACACACCTGGGGGCTGCAGGCTTTCCTGCTCTCTTCAGCCTCAAAAGCACGCTTTCCCACTTGGCGCCGCGCCAGGCACAAAAATGGCCATATGTCTGGAGACTGGTCCAGCGCCCAAAGAGCCAGCAGGGAAAACTATGCCTTGTTCTAAAGCTCTTTGGGAACCGCTTGCGTAGCCCCACACACCTGGGGGCTGCAGGCTTTCCTGCTGCCTTCAGCCTCAAAACCACCCTTTCCCACTTGGCGCCGCGCCAGGCCCAAAAATGGCCATATGTCTGGAGACTGGTCCCACGCCCAAAGAGCCAGCAGGGAAAACTATGCCTTGTTCTAAAGCTCTTTGGGAACCGCTTGCGTAGCCCCACACAAACTGGGGGCTGCAGGCTTTTCTCGCGCTTTCAGCGTCAGAAGAACCCTTTCGCAATTGGCGCCGCGCCAGGCCCAAAAATGGCCATATGTCTGGAGGTTGCTCCCACGCCCAAAGAGCCAGCAGGGAAAACTATGCCTTGTTCTAAAGCTCTTTGGGAACCGCTTGCGTAGCCCCACACACCTGGGGGCTGCATTCTTTCCTGCTGCCTTCAGCCTCAAAAGCACCCTTTCCCACTTGGCGCCGCGCCAGGCACAAAAATAGCCATATGGCTGGAGACTGGTCCCACGCCCAAAGAGCCAGCAGGGAAAACTATGCCTTGTTCTAAAGCTCTTTGGGAACCGCTTGCGTAGCCCCACACACCTGGGGGCTACAGGCTTTCCTGCTGCCTTCAGCCTCAAAACCACCCTTTCCCACTTGGCGCCGCGCCAGGCCCAAAAATGGCCATATGTCTGGAGACTGGTCCCACGCCCAAAGAGCCAGCAGGGAAAACTATGCCTTGTTCTAAAGCTCTTTGGGAACCGCTTGCGTAGCCCCACAGACCTGGGGGCTGCAGGCTTTCCTGCTGCCTTCAGTCTCAAAAGCACCCTTTCCCACTTGGCGCCGCGCCAGGCCCAAAAATAGCCATATGGCTGGAGACTGGTCCCACGCCCAAAGAGCCAGCAGGGAAAACTATGCCTTGTTCTAAAGCTCTTTGGGAACCACTTGCGTAGCCCTACAGACCTGGGGGCTGCAGGCTTTCCTGCTGCCTTCAGCCTCAAAACCATCCTTTCCCACATGGCGTCACGCCAGGCCCAAAAATGGCCATATGTCTGGAGACTGGTCCCACGCCCAAAGAGCCAGCAGGGAAAACTATGCCTTGTTCTAAAGCTCTTTGGGAACCGCTTGCGTAGCCCCACACAAACTGGGGGCTGCAGGCTTTTCTCGCGCTTTCAGCGTCAGAAGAACCCTTTCGCAATTGGCGCCGCGCCAGGCCCAAAAATGGCCATATGTCTGGAGGTTGCTCCCACGCCCAAAGAGCCAGCAGGGAAAACTATGCCTTGTTCTAAAGCTCTTTGGGAACCGCTTGCGTAGCCCCACACACCTGGGGGCTGCATTCTTTCCTGCTGCCTTCAGCCTCAAAAGCACCCTTTCCCACTTGGCGCCGCGCCAGGCACAAAAATAGCCATATGGCTGGAGACTGGTCCCACGCCCAAAGAGCCAGCAGGGAAAACTATGCCTTGTTCTAAAGCTCTTTGGGAACCGCTTGCGTAGCCCCACACACCTGGGGGCTACAGGCTTTCCTGCTGCCTTCAGCCTCAAAACCACCCTTTCCCACTTGGCGCCGCGCCAGGCCCAAAAATGGCCATATGTCTGGAGACTGGTCCCACGCCCAAAGAGCCAGCAGGGAAAACTATGCCTTGTTCTAAAGCTCTTTGGGAACCGCTTGCGTAGCCCCACAGACCTGGGGGCTGCAGGCTTTCCTGCTGCCTTCAGTCTCAAAAGCACCCTTTCCCACTTGGCGCCGCGCCAGGCCCAAAAATAGCCATATGGCTGGAGACTGGTCCCACGCCCAAAGAGCCAGCAGGGAAAACTATGCCTTGTTCTAAAGCTCTTTGGGAACCACTTGCGTAGCCCTACAGACCTGGGGGCTGCAGGCTTTCCTGCTGCCTTCAGCCTCAAAACCATCCTTTCCCACATGGCGTCACGCCAGGCCCAAAAATGGCCATATGTCTGGAGACTGGTCCCACGCCCAAAGAGCCAGCAGGGAAAACTATGCCTTGTTCTAAAGCTCTTTGGGAACCGCTTGCGTAGCCCCACACACCTGGGGGCTGCAGGCTTTCCTGCTCTCTTCAGCCTCAGAAGAACCCTTTCGCACTTGGCGCCACGCCAGGCACAAAAATGGCCATATGTCTGGAGATTTGTTCCACGCCCAAAGAGCCAGCAGGGAAAACTATGCCTTGTTCTAAAGCTCTTTGGGAACGGCTTGCGTAGCCCCACACACCTGGGGGCTGCAGGCTTTCCTGCTCTCTTCAGCCTCAAAAGCACGCTTTCCCACTTGGCGCCGCGCCAGGCACAAAAATGGCCATATGTCTGGAGACTGGTCCAGCGCCCAAAGAGCCAGCAGGGAAAACTATGCCTTGTTCTAAAGCTCTTTGGGAACCGCTTGCGTAGCCCCACACACCTGGGGGCTGCAGGCTTTCCTGCTGCCTTCAGCCTCAAAACCACCCTTTCCCACTTGGCGCCGCGCCAGGCCCAAAAATGGCCATATGTCTGGAGACTGGTCCCACGCCCAAAGAGCCAGCAGGGAAAACTATGCCTTGTTCTAAAGCTCTTTGGGAACCGCTTGCGTAGCCCCACACAAACTGGGGGCTGCAGGCTTTTCTCGCGCTTTCAGCGTCAGAAGAACCCTTTCGCAATTGGCGCCGCGCCAGGCCCAAAAATGGCCATATGTCTGGAGACTGGTCCCACGCCCAAAGAGCCAGCAGGGAAAACTATGCCTTGTTCTAAAGCTCTTTGGGAACCGTTTGCGTAGCCCCACACACCTGGGGGCTGCAGGCTTTCCTGCTGCCTTCAGCCTCAAAACCACCCTTTCCCACATGGCGTCACGCCAGGCACAAAAATGGCCATATGTCTGGAGACTGGTGCCACGCCCAAAGAGCCAGCAGGGAAAACTATGCCTTGTTCTAAAGCTCTTTGGGAACCACTTGCGTAGCCCCACACACCTGGGGGCTGCAGGCTTTCCTGCTGCCTTCAGCCTCAAAACCACCCTTTCCCACATGGCGTCACGCCAGGCCCAAAAATGGCCATATGTCTGGAGATTGGTCCCTTTCCCAAAGAGCCAGCAGGGAAAACTATGCCTTGTTCTAAAGCTCTTTGGGAACCGCTTGCGTAGCCCCACACACCTGGGGGCTGCAGGCTTTCCTCGTGCTTTCAGCCTCAGAAGAACCCTTTCGCACTTGGCGCCGCGCCAGGCCCAAAAATGGCCATATGGCTGGAGACTGGTCCCACGCCCAAAGAGCCAGCAGGGAAAACTATGCCGTGTTCTAAAGCTCTTGGGAAACCGCTTGCGTAGCCCCACACACCTGGGGGCTGCAGGCTTTCCTGCTGTCTTCAGCCTCAGAAGAACCCTTTTGCACTTGGCGCCACGCCAGGCACAAAAATGGCCATATGTCTGGAGACTGGTGCCACGCCCAAAGAGCCAGCAGGGAAAACTATGCCTTGTTCTAAAGCTCTTTGGGAACGGCTTGCGTAGCCCCACACACCTGGGGGCTGCAGGCTTTCCTGCTCTCTTCAGCCTCAAAAGCACGCTTTCCCACTTGGCGCCGCGCCAGGCACAAAAATGGCCATATGTCTGGAGACTGGTCCCACGCCCAAAGAGCCAGCAGGGAAAACTATGCCTTGTTCTAAAGCTCTTTGGGAACCGCTTGCGTAGCCCCACAGACCTGGGGGCTGCAGGCTTTCCTGCTGCCTTCAGCCTCAAAACCACCCTTTCCCACTTGGCGCTGCGCCAGGCCCAAAAATGGCCATATGTCTGGAGACTGGTCCCACGCCCAAAGAGCCAGCAGGGAAAACTATGCCTTGTTCTAAAGCTCTTGGGGAACCGCTTGCGTAGCCCCACACACCTGGGGGCTGCAGGCTTTCCTGCTGCCTTCAGCCTCAAAACCACCCTTTCCCACATGGCGTCACGCCAGGCCCAAAAATGGCCATATGTCTGGAGATTGGTCCCTTTCCCAAAGAGCCAGCAGGGAAAACTATGCCTTGTTCTAAAGCTCTTTGGGAACCGCTTGCGAAGCCCCACACACCTGGGGGCTGCAGGCTTTCCTCGCGCTTTCAGCCTCAGAAGAACCCTTTCCCACATGGCGTCACGCCAGGCCCAAAAATGGCCATATGGCTGGAGACTGGTCCCACGCCCAAAGAGCCAGCAGGGAAAACTATGCCTTGTTCTAAAGCTCTTTGGGAACCGCTTGCGTAGCCCCACACACCTGGGGGCTGCAGGCTTTCCTGCTGCCTTCAGCCTCAAAAGCACGCTTTCCCACTTGGCGCCGCGCCAGGCCCAAAAATGGCCATATGTCTAGAGATTGGTCCCTTTCCCAAAGAGCCAGCAGGGAAAACTATGCCTTGTTCTAAAGCTCTTTGGGAACCGCTTGCGTAGCCCCACACACCTGGGGGCTGCAGGCTTTCCTGCTCTCTTCAGCCTCAAAAGCACCCTTTCCCACTTGGCGCCGCACCAGGCACAAAAATGGCCATATGTCTGGAGATTGGTTCCACGCCCAAAGAGCCAGCAGGGAAAACTATGCCTTGTTCTAAAGCTCTTTGGGAACCGCTTGCGTAGCCCCACACACCTGGGGGCTGCAGGCTTTCCTGCTCTCTTCAGCCTCAAAAGCACCCTTTCCCACTTGGCGCCGCACCAGGCACAAAAATGGCCATATGTCTGGAGATTGGTCCCACGCCCAAAGAGCCAGCAGGGAAAACTATGCCTTGTTCTAAAGCTCTTTGGGAACCGCTTGCGTAGCCCCACACACCTGGGGGCTGCAGGCTTTTCTCGCGCTTTCAGCCTCAGAAGAACCCTTTCGCACTTGGCGCCGCGCCAGGCCCAAAAATGGCCATATGTCTGGAGACTGGTCCCACGCCCAAAGAGCCAGCAGGGAAAACTATGCCTTGTTCTAAAGCTCTTTGGGAACCGCTTGCGTAGCCCCACAGACCTGGGGGCTGCAGGCTTTCCTGCTGCCTTCAGCCTCAAAAGCACCCTTTCCCACTTGGCGCCGCGCCAGGCCCAAAAATAGCCATATGGCTGGAGACTGGTCCCACGCCCAAAGAGCCAGCACGGAAAATTATGCCTTGTTCTAAAGCTCTTTGGGAACCGCTTGCGTAGCCCCACAGACCTGGGGGCTGCAGGCTTTCCTGCTGCCTTCAGTCTCAAAAGCACCCTTTCCCACTTGGCGCCGCGCCAGGCCCAAAAATAGCCATATGGCTGGAGACTGGTCCCACGCCCAAAGAGCCAGCAGGGAAAACTATGCCTTGTTCTAAAGCTCTTTGGGAACCGCTTGCGTAGCCCCACAGACCTGGGGGCTGCAGGCTTTCCTGCTGCCTTCAGCCTCAAAACCATCCTTTCCCACATGGCGTCACGCCAGGCCCAAAAATGGCCATATGTCTGGAGACTGGTCCCACGCCCAAAGAGCCAGCAGGGAAAACTATGCCTTGTTCTAAAGCTCTTTGGGAACCGCTTGCGTAGCCCCACACACCTGGGGGCTGCAGGCTTTCCTGCTCTCTTCAGCCTCAGAAGAACCCTTTCGCACTTGGCGCCACGCCAGGCACAAAAATGGCCATATGTCTGGAGATTTGTTCCACGCCCAAAGAGCCAGCAGGGAAAACTATGCCTTGTTCTAAAGCTCTTTGGGAACGGCTTGCGTAGCCCCACACACCTGGGGGCTGCAGGCTTTCCTGCTGCCTTCAGCCTCAAAAGCACCCTTTCCCACTTGGCGCCGCGCCAGGCCCAAAAATAGCCATATGGCTGGAGACTGGTCCCACGCCCAAAGAGCCAGCAGGGAAAACTATGCCTTGTTCTAAAGCTCTTTGGGAACCACTTGCGTAGCCCTACAGACCTGGGGGCTGCAGGCTTTCCTGCTGCCTTCAGCCTCAAAACCATCCTTTCCCACATGGCGTCACGCCAGGCCCAAAAATGGCCATATGTCTGGAGACTGGTCCCACGCCCAAAGAGCCAGCAGGGAAAACTATGCCTTGTTCTAAAGCTCTTTGGGAACCGCTTGCGTAGCCCCACACACCTGGGGGCTGCAGGCTTTCCTGCTCTCTTCAGCCTCAGAAGAACCCTTTCGCACTTGGCGCCACGCCAGGCACAAAAATGGCCATATGTCTGGAGATTTGTTCCACGCCCAAAGAGCCAGCAGGGAAAACTATGCCTTGTTCTAAAGCTCTTTGGGAACGGCTTGCGTAGCCCCACACACCTGGGGGCTGCAGGCTTTCCTGCTCTCTTCAGCCTCAAAAGCACGCTTTCCCACTTGGCGCCGCGCCAGGCACAAAAATGGCCATATGTCTGGAGATTGGTTCCACGCCCAAAGAGCCAGCAGGGAAAACTATGCCTTGTTCTAAAGCTCTTTGGGAACCGCTTGCGTAGCCCCACACACCTGGGGGCTGCAGGCTTTCCTGCTGCCTTCAGCCTCAAAACCACCCTTTCCCACTTGGCGCCGCGCCAGGCCCAAAAATGGCCATATGTCTGGAGACTGGTCCCACGCCCAAAGAGCCAGCAGGGAAAACTATGCCTTGTTCTAAAGCTCTTGGGGAACCGCTTGCGTAGCCCCACACACCTGGGGGCTGCAGGCTTTCCTGCTGCCTTCAGCCTCAAAACCACCCTTTCCCACATGGCGTCACGCCAGGCCCAAAAATGGCCATATGTCTGGAGATTGGTCCCTTTCCCAAAGAGCCAGCAGGGAAAACTATGCCTTGTTCTAAAGCTCTTTGGGAACCGCTTGCGAAGCCCCACACACCTGGGGGCTGCAGGCTTTCCTCGCGCTTTCAGCCTCAGAAGAACCCTTTCCCACATGGCGTCACGCCAGGCCCAAAAATGGCCATATGGCTGGAGACTGGTCCCACGCCCAAAGAGCCAGCAGGGAAAACTATGCCTTGTTCTAAAGCTCTTTGGGAACCGCTTGCGTAGCCCCACACACCTGGGGGCTGCAGGCTTTCCTGCTGCCTTCAGCCTCAAAAGCACGCTTTCCCACTTGGCGCCGCGCCAGGCCGAAAAATGGCCATATGTCTAGAGATTGGTCCCTTTCCCAAAGAGCCAGCAGGGAAAACTATGCCTTGTTCTAAAGCTCTTTGGGAACCGCTTGCGTAGCCCCACACAAACTGGGGGCTGCAGGCTTTCCTGCTCTCTTCATCCTCAGAAGAACCCTTTCGCACTTGGAGGTGCGCCACGCCCAAAAATAGCCATATGTCTGCAGATTGGTTCCACGCCCAAAGAGCCAGCAGGGAAAACTATGCCTTGTTCTAAAGCTCTTTGGGAACCGCTTGCGTAGCCCCACACACCTGGGGGCTGCAGGCTTTCCTGCTGCCTTCAGTCTCAAAAGCACCCTTTCCCACTTGGCGCCGCACCAGGCACAAAAATGGCCATATGTCTGGAGATTGGTCCCGCGCCCAAAGAGCCAGCAGGGAAAACTATGCCTTGTTCTAAAGCTCTTTGGGAACCGCTTGCGTAGCCCCACACACCTGGGGGCTGCAGGCTTTTCTCGCGCTTTCAGCCTCAGAAGAACCCTTTCGCACTTGGCGCCGCGCCAGGCACAAAAATGGCCATATGTCTGGAGACTGGTCCCACGCCCAAAGAGCCAGCAGGGAAAACTATGCCTTGTTCTAAAGCTCTTTGGGAACCGCTTGCGTAGCCCCACAGACCTGGGGGCTGCAGGCTTTCCTGCTGCCTTCAGCCTCAAAAGCACCCTTTCCCACTTGGCGCCGCGCCAGACCCAAAAATAGCCATATGGCTGGAGACTGGTCCCACGCCCAAAGAGCCAGCACGGAAAATTATGCCTTGTTCTAAAGCTCTTTGGGAACCGCTTGCGTAGCCCCACAGACCTGGGGGCTGCAGGCTTTCCTGCTGCCTTCAGTCTCAAAAGCACCCTTTCCCACTTGGCGCCGCGCCAGGCCCAAAAATAGCCATATGTCTGGAGACTGGTCCCACGCCCAAAGAGCCAGCAGGGAAAACTATGCCTTGTTCTAAAGCTCTTTGGGAACCACTTGCGTAGCCCTACAGACCTGGGGGCTGCAGGCTTTCCTGCTGCCTTCAGCCTCAAAACCATCCTTTCCCACATGGCGTCACGCCAGGCCCAAAAATGGCCATATGTCTGGAGACTGGTCCCACGCCCAAAGAGCCAGCAGGGAAAACTATGCCTTGTTCTAAAGCTCTTTGGGAACCGCTTGCGTAGCCCCACACACCTGGGGGCTGCAGGCTTTCCTGCTCTCTTCAGCCTCAGAAGAACCCTTTCGCACTTGGCGCCACGCCAGGCACAAAAATGGCCATATGTCTGGAGATTTGTTCCACGCCCAAAGAGCCAGCAGGGAAAACTATGCCTTGTTCTAAAGCTCTTTGGGAACGGCTTGCGTAGCCCCACACACCTGGGGGCTGCAGGCTTTCCTGCTGCCTTCAGTCTCAAAAGCACCCTTTCCCACTTGGTGCCGCGCCAGGCCCAAAAATAGCCATATGGCTGGAGACTGGTCCCACGCCCAAAGAGCCAGCAGGGAAAACTATGCCTTGTTCTAAAGCTCTTTGGGAACCACTTGCGTAGCCCTACAGACCTGGGGGCTGCAGGCTTTCCTGCTGCCTTCAGCCTCAAAAGCACCCTTTCCCACTTGGCGCCGCGCCAGGCCCAAAAATAGCCATATGGCTGGAGACTGGTCCCACGCCCAAAGAGCCAGCACGGAAAATTATGCCTTGTTCTAAAGCTCTTTGGGAACCGCTTGCGTAGCCCCACAGACCTGGGGGCTGCAGGCTTTCCTGCTGCCTTCAGTCTCAAAAGCACCCTTTCCCACTTGGCGCCGCGCCAGGCCCAAAAATAGCCATATGGCTGGAGACTGGTCCCACGCCCAAAGAGCCAGCAGGGAAAACTATGCCTTGTTCTAAAGCTCTTTGGGAACCACTTGCGTAGCCCCACACACCTGGGGGCTGCAGGCTTTCCTGCTCTCTTCAGCCTCAGAAGAACCCTTTCGCACTTGGCGCCACGCCAGGCACAAAAATGGCCATATGTCTGGAGATTTGTTCCACGCCCAAAGAGCCAGCAGGGAAAACTATGCCTTGTTCTAAAGCTCTTTGGGAACGGCTTGCGTAGCCCCACACACCTGGGGGCTGCAGGCTTTGCTGCTCTCTTCAGCCTCAAAAGCACGCTTTCCCACTTGGCACCGCGCCAGGCACAAAAATGGCCATATGTCTGGAGATTGGTTCCACGCCCAAAGAGCCAGCAGGGAAAACTATGCCTTGTTCTAAAGCTCTTTGGGAACCGCTTGCGTAGCCCCACACACCTGGGGGCTGCAGGCTTTCCTGCTGCCTTCAGCCTCAAAACCACCCTTTCCCACTTGGCGCCGCGCCAGGCCCAAAAATGGCCATATGTCTGGAGACTGGTCCCACGCCCAAAGAGCCAGCAGGGAAAACTATGCCTTGTTCTAAAGCTCTTTGGGAACCGCTTGCGTAGCCCCACACAAACTGGGGGCTGCAGGCTTTTCTCGCGCTTTCAGCGTCAGAAGAACCCTTTCGCAATTGGCGCCGCGCCAGGCCCAAAAATGGCCATATGTCTGGAGGTTGGTCCCACGCCCAAAGAGCCAGCAGGGAAAACTATGCCTTGTTCTAAAGCTCTTTGGGAACCGTTTGCGTAGCCCCACACACCTGGGGGCTGCAGGCTTTCCTGCTGCCTTCAGCCTCAAAACCACCCTTTCCCACATGGCGTCACGCCAGGCACAAAAATGGCCATATGTCTGGAGACTGGTGCCACGCCCAAAGAGCCAGCAGGGAAAACTATGCCTTGTTCTAAAGCTCTTTGGGAACCACTTGCGTAGCCCCACACACCTGGGGGCTGCAGGCTTTCCTGCTGCCTTCAGCCTCAAAACCACCCTTTCCCACATGGCGTCACGCCAGGCCCAAAAATGGCCATATGTCTGGAGATTGGTCCCTTTCCCAAAGAGCCAGCAGGGAAAACTATGCCTTGTTCTAAAGCTCTTTGGGAACCGCTTGCGTAGCCCCACACACCTGGGGGCTACAGGCTTTCCTCGCGCTTTCAGCCTCAGAAGAACCCTTTCGCACTTGGCGCCGCGCCAGGCCCAAAAATGGCCATATGTCTGGAGAATGGTCCCACGCCCAAAGAGCCAGCAGGGAAAACTATGCCGTGTTCTAAAGCTCTTGGGAAACCGCTTGCGTAGCCCCACACACCTGGGGGCTGCAGGCTTTCCTGCTCTCTTCAGCCTCAAAAGCACGCTTTCCCACTTGGCGCCGCGCCAGGCACAAAAATGGCCATATGTCTGGAGACTGGTCCCACGCCCAAAGAGCCAGCAGGGAAAACTATGCCTTGTTCTAAAGCTCTTTGGGAACCGCTTGCGTAGCCCCACAGACCTGGGGGCTG